>NC_056733.1:102561379-102743879 GCF_019279795.1 Protopterus annectens | reverse complement strand
AGAAGTGGTGTAAAAATAAGGGTGAAGATCCTCAGAGAAATGTATGTGGAGGAGACAGAGAGAGTGCAGGAAGAATGCAGAAAATAAGAATGTTGTCATGGGAAATGGCAAGAGTTAGAGTGTGGGTCTATAGGGAGGGGAGTAGGGGAGTAGGGATGGTTACCTTTTTCAAGTTATCCTTTTTGAGAAGCATTTGTAAGTAGCTTGTTAAAACAGGTATTCTTGAGTTGGTGCCTAAATTTGAGGAAGGGTGAGATTTCTGTTTGGTTTGTTGGAAGAGCTTCCCATGTCTGAGGAACAATTACTAAAAAGAAGTGGTCTGTGTTGTGAAGACTGTTGGGTGGTGCTTAGACAGAGGAGTAATTGTCAGCACAGGTTATCGATAGTTGTTCATTTGCTGCAGTGGCTGGCAATGAATTGAAAAGTTTCTAAGTGAATTAGTTTATAAGGAATGGATAAAAGTACTAATGAACATGTTTGCTGCATAGGATGCATAGGCTGCACATGGCCTTTGTTAGGATAGAACAGTGATATTTTGTTTGGGGGCAAGGTGATAAATGTGCTTACTGGTAGTCCTTTGTAATGCAGCTTGTTTTTTCTTTATTATATTTAAGCTGGGCCAGTAAAACTCCCTTATCAATTGCCTTTCTCTTTTGTAGAGAAAATAAGTGAGATATATTCTTGGCTCAGAAAAGTAGTTAGTTCATTGTGCATTTTATTGGCTTAATATGGTCTTGGAAGTTAAGATATTAGTTAAGCCAGACTCCAAGGTATTTGAAAGGGGGAACATACCTTTCAACTTCCTTACTCAAAGTTCTGGACATAATCAAAAATAATGGGGGGACAAAGGCCCAAAATCATGGAAGATTTAAATTATACTCTAATTCACATTAAATAGTTAATACAGCATAAAGTTCTGTGCCATTGCCATGCATTTTCTGAACAGTTAAAGTATGAATCACTAATGTCTCGCATTATAGACTGACTGCGATCCTTAATTGTTCACTAGAAAATTGAGAATTTTATAAGGAACAAGGCATAAATATGAGGCAAAATCAAGGACAGTTGATAGTTATGGCAGGGTGTGGTTTCACTCCTTGCATTTGTTTTTGCAGAGTATGCCCCATTGTTGGAGCACATTGGAGAGCTTTTTCTCTGGTACCAAACGTCACGCATAGTTTTTTTTTTTTTGTTAAGGATGAGTTACTTCTATGAGAGCTTTTGTGATAGTTTGTTCAGATCATGTTCCAGTTCATTTTGATTGTAACATGAGAGCTGCTTGCCTGTTGATGAGCATGTCATCATCATAAAAGATGATGGAGGATTGTGGTAGGTCAGCAGGTAGTCTATTGATGAACACAGAACAATAATAGTGGAGATAAGACTGATTCCTGTGTGACAACAAGAGACAGAAAGAGGAGGAAAAGGAGTAGGAATAAAAGCTTCAGAGCAACATAACTATCAACTTTATCATACAAACCTTAACTCACTTGGGTAGAGTTGTCTCTTGGCTACAGTTTGTATCATTCCTTTTGATGATGACTAACTGCACCTACACCAGAGTGGCTGTTTTCGTAATAGTAATAATGACCATAAATATAATATCTCTTCAGTTTGGAGATCTGAAGTGGATTGAGTAAGATAAACACTTCATTGCCCACCAGCTGTAGCCTTCCAACTCCACCTCATACAGTATGCGCTTCTATCCCCAGCAGCTTCAGATTCAGGACTGTCATCCTAAATGAAAGTGAATCACAAATACTAGTTTAGGACAGCACAACAGTGCTTATCCATTAATTGCCTGATTTAATTAAAAATTCCGGGCCTCCACTGAAAATGGGTTTCTGACCCTGTGGACTTTCCCGGTCAACAAATGCTACTAAATAAATAAAAAACAAATGTCAATGAAAAAAATTCCTCCATGACCTGTCCACAAATTACATTTCGACACCCCCATCTAATAACCATATACTGATACTGCATCAGATATATCAAATACATTTGAATATATTAGCATATATCATTCTATATATCATTGCAGGTCTTTTGAGCAAACTGGTTTAGTCAAAGAAGGAATCATTGGTTAGTTTTGTTGATTTCCATTTGTTCAACATTGCAATGATTTTGCTGATAGATTGCTGGACAATGGAGCTTAGAGACTTTTTCCTTTTCCCCACTGTTGCACAGTATTGGAGTTTGGTATATATAAAGTTGTGGGATGGTGGAGGGCTGAGCTCACCTGGTGGGTGCAAGGCAAGCAGTCTTGTTGCCTGCAAATTGATTAGTTTTTTTTTACATTTTTGTCAATGTATTTATTCAGTTTTATTTGTAATTTGCAATTTGTCCAGTCAACATTTGATGAGACATAACCTTCATGTTATATTACATAAAGTTTTAGATGTCTGCGATAATTATGGAAAATATGAATGTCCCTTTAAATTTGATCTGAGAATGTATGAGAATATATGGAGTAAATTAACATTCATGCAGCAATTAGCCAAATCACATGGATTTAACTGCCTATTCCTAGAGGAAGAAAGAGTCTGAAAGGCTAGTCAGGAAGGTGCATCAGAAAAGTCATGGATGTACTTGAAGCATGGAATGAGAACTTGCTCAGTTAAAGCTAATCTATGGAGTGTGACCTGTTGATATACCTGGTGTATTACCAGCTTTGGGGATCAATGCAGGACCTAGGAACAGCCTACAACCATGGAGTAAGCCTGGTAATTTTGGAGCTGAGAGTTGGGCCTAAATGAACCCTATAACTTTGAATTTTCTTGTTGATTATACGAGAGTCTATACCCTGAAGGGCTGTATGGACTGACCATTGGTATGAAGGCACTCATACTTTTATTTTTACATTTTAAAGTCAAGTTGTCTACCATTTTAGTTTGTGGTTTCTTAAATAAACCTGGGTTTTTGTTCATATCCTGTGTCCAGTGCCTCCTTGCATCTTACAATATGTATGTATTTTTTTATACGATGGAAGCCATAAATGGTATGTTAAAATATATATCTGGTACACTGTGTAGATACATTTTATTTATCTACATCTCTGGTAAATCATGAAAGCTACTAAAACTCCCCTAAACCCACCATATTTATTCTAATCACTAAAAAGTAAAATAATAAGACACAGATGTCTACCAGAAATACCCTAGCTCACTTAAAACAACTCCCTAAATACAAATATTTGTTTGATTGAAAAATGCTAAATAAATTAATACAATATATATATATATATATATATATATATATATATATATATATATATATATATATATATAACACACACACACACACACACACACACACACACACACACACAAATACACATACACATAAACCACATTTCTGATTCTCAACAATGTAAAAAATAAAGTCCAACAAAACTAAAAACATACAGTGTACATACACAATACACACTCTCACAACACCTAAAACAACACTACTTAAGTCATTCCCTAGAAAAAAAAAACATTAACTCTAAATAGACAACCAAAACAGAAGTAGTATTACTGGCAAAACTGATCCAATTCTGATTATTTAAAGTTCATAAGAATAAACTAGCTAAAACAATTATAACACAAACTTCATTAAATTAATAGAATATTTCAAATAAATGAATAGTGACTTCAAAATTAATTCATTAAAATTTACATCAAGATTTATAGGAAAATACCACTGCTGTGATTGCCGATTTAAAAAAGTCCAAACAAACTGCCTTAAGTCGTATTCAGTGGAAACTTAGGCAATTAATTTAACTTGCTGCAGTTAATGGGAAATACTACTCTAACATAAAAAGACATAAAATTAATATATGGCATACAGTGTGGTCTGTACCTTCTGCAGTTATCATCCCACATATACCATTATGCCTTCCGGACAGCTGAACAGTTCATACTTCTGAGCTATTCTAGTTCAGTCCACAAGAGTAAAACAAATTTAAACATCTAAAACAAATTGAATAAACTACACACACACACACACACACACACACACACACACACACACACACACACACACACACACACACACACACACACGCACACTCTCAAATACTGCCAACCCCTCACTGTACTTACCATCTTCATCCAATATTCTTATGTAAATGTTTATATTCAAGGTAGTCAAATGGTTAGAATATAGCTAAAACACCACATAACAAGCCAATTATTGACAGACATCTGTGTAGTACCAGATAGAATGTGCTTCATTTTCTACAATTGTAAAGGATCATTTTGTATAGCACCTTCAATGTCAACTTTTTTTCCACTTTTTGGAATGAAAACCATCTGAAAAAACTGATGTGTAAGCCAAAAAAAGAAGCATACAGAATTACACAACAGGTGGGACAGGGGTGAAATATTGATATTTGCTAGAAAAGCAAGTATTGCATTAGCATGCATTTTCTGAAGGGTACGAAGTTTAAAATGCAAATATCTGTCATTATTTAGCAACTGAAGTCCTCAATGTTTCTTTTGTATATTTTGAGAGTTAACACAATAACAAATTTTAAATTGTATGTGGCTGTGTGTGTTTATTTATAAATGAATGCACGTGTATTTATTAGTGGAAGAGTGCATGTGTATATTTATAAATGAATGTGCGAGTATATTTATAAATGCAAGAGTATATGTGTGTGTTTATCTTTATTTATAAATAGATGTGTGTATATTTATAAAGACAAGTGTGGGTGTGTGTCTGTGTATATTTATTAATGCAAGTGTGCATGTATATGTGTGATATTAATACTTGTGTCACTACTTTGCCCTACAAGAAGTTTTTCCATAGTGATTCATGCAGTCAAATAGAAGCTTATATAATGCTGTGAAGTTTCTCACTGGAACACTCTGTGGGGAATTAAAAAAAGTGTACACATTTTTTTCCATGTAGGCAATTGTGCCGCAGTGCTTACACAGATGAGAGCATTTTTAGATTCTGTAAGATTATGCTCAACAAGGTTTTAAGGTTGAATGTAACTTTGCTACAAATATGCAACATAAATAAGGAATAAGATAAAACTTGCTTAAATGTAGAAACAGAGTTTAGTAATATGTGATTAGCATCCATACTAAATGCCTGTGGCTTAAAAAAAACAAGGAACTTGCTTATGAATGTATTACACACACATCAAGAAAGCTGACTTCTTACAGACATGACAAGAATGCAATTTGCTTTCTTTAAAGAACTGACAACAGGACATGTTTTTCTAAGAAAGTTTAAAAATATGCTTTTCTAATCCACAAGGCGTTTCCTTGAAGACAGCTTACTTATCAGCATTTGTACAAGAACAGATGTATCAGCATTTGCATCATCAAGGCAATATCTTTCCAAAACCAAGAGGGTGTACGTTTAAAAATATATATAAAGTCTGTATTAAATCCAGTTATGTTAGGGGTAATGGTAGGGACACATTTATCCTGAGGTAAATGTTATATTTCTCACATCATCTGTACTATATGAGAAATAAAGTAGAAAATTTTCTGAAGCTGTAACAGACATACGTGTGGTTTATTATAAAAGTTATTGGTTACTGCTCTTAAAGACAGGTGCTGCAAAGTATATTCTCTCATCAGTGTATATTCTGCACGTTTTTGTATGCAACAGACTGTGAATGCAACTATAACCAGACTTTGATTTCAGCAGAATCCAGCCAGCAAGACTGAGTGTCTTAAGAAGACTTCAAATCCATCACAGTAAGCATCAGAGTAACAACACAGTGCTTTAGCACATTAAAATTAATTTTTCAGATTCAGTAAGCACTGCTGAGCAGCACACATGCATGCACCAACATGGAAACATTTGTGGCATGCAAATCACTTCATAAGCAGGTGAATCTCAAATGAAGCAGGTAGAGCTGTTCAGCAAGAAGACAGGCATCTCTTCAGACCCCATGTCAGTGTCTGTAGTGTACACAGAAAAATACATGTACAGGAGTGCAGACAGACAAAAGAGGTTGTAAAAAATGTAGATATATGGACAGAAATGGCATACTACATACAGATATGAGTGAAACTATCCTTCTGTATGTCTAAAAAATTAAAGGAAATAAGTTTAAAGTTTTTTTGAATAATCTGAGCATGTTTGCACAGTGAGCTGCAGTGTGCAAACATGCTTTATAGACAAAAATAAAAAACTGAAAAAAAAATGTGACAGAAATGTATTACAGGACCTTTTGTGGAGTCCCTACAATGGTGCATTGGTGCCATTGGTAACGTGGTAGGGCTATGAAGCATGTAGTTTTCAGGCTGTGAGCATGGATATCTATGCAAATGAGGTAGAGTTACTGAATAGCATAAAGGAGTAATCGTGTTGCATATCCCCTTCATGTAGGGTTAGACCCATGCTGCTGTTTACACAGTCCACTGACTTCTAAACTCATTTCAGCTTACCTGTGCCTGTTTGTGTAGTGTGCTGCCTGGCTGAGCATGGTCTTTCAGGAAGGTGTGTCCACTAACTTTTAAGCTGTGTTTTCCTTCCATATGCATGTTTGCACAGCTGATTCTGGGGGATGTGTTCACTAACTTTTTAGCTTTGTTTAGCTATGGGGTGCATGTTAGCATGGCTAGCCACCATGCTGTGTGTGTCTAGAAACCCAATGAAATCAATTAGTTTTGATCCTTGCTTAAGTTAAAGTAGGGCCATTAAATGTTAATTATATTCTAGGCAGGTGGAATGCATAATAGTTAGTCAGTCAGACATTCTGTACCTACAGCAGAGCTCTATAAAGTATGCATACACCCTACAATCTGATTTTTCCCCAATACTCTGGACCATTGGAGTACAGATTTGGGAATTTTAACTGAGATAATGCTAGGGGCTGCTTCAGGTCTGCTACATCTGTATGTGCTAGATGCTGAAGTCAATGCTGCTGCTGCTGCTGCTGACAATAGGCTTAGGCAGAGAAGGAGAAGAATGTTCAAGCCCAGGGTAACCTTCCAGGAGCTACATGAGCTGGAGATTGTAGAGTGCTATAGAGTGGAAGAGGGACATACCACAAGAACTCACTGAGCTCTGCTACCCTCAACTCAGACCCAGACCCAACAGAGGGGAACCCATCCCAGTGGAAACAATAGTATGTGTAGCCCTAGGATACTAGCTACAGGTACTTTCCAAAGACCAACTGGGGACATGATGGGGGTCTCACAAGCATCAGCATCCAGGGTACTCCACCACTTCCTGGATGCCATGCTACCACATGCCAGTTAGCACATTTCTTTTCCGCTCACCCCTGAGGCAAGGGCCAGCTATATGCAACACTTAATACCATGTAACACACTACCCTGAAGTACTGGGTGCCATAGATTTCACTCATGTACACATTAAGGCATCGCCCACTGAGGAGGATAGAATCTACGTCGACCGTAAGGGGTACCATTCCATCAACTGCCAGGTCATGTGCAATGCCCAGGGGATTATCCTGAATGTGTGTGTTGGCAGCCCTGGCGGTTATCATGACTCCCATATCTGGCATGCATTACAGCTGTACCAGATATTTGCTGGGGGGACATCCCACATGGCCATTTACTGCGGGATGCTGGCTATGCACTGGAACCATGGATCATGACACCCATCAGAAATGCGTACACACCCATGGAAGAATGCCATAATGAGGCACATGCACAAACTATGAACATCACAAAGTGTATGTGTTTGGGTTTCTGAAGTCACAGTTCTGGTGCCTCAATATATCCAATGGAGCCCTGCAGTACTTTCCAGCCACATGTGCACATATGTTCACAGTATGTGTCATGCTACACAATATGATCTTATGGAAACAGCTGCAGCAGGACCGGCAAAGGGAAGGGATACACAGCCCCCCACCAGTGCTTAGGTCACCGCAACCACAGGAGACCTCGGAGGAGGAACTGATGATGTTCCTGTAGGCAGATGTAGGTGTGCCCAGTATGCCCTTGCTTTAGCTAACAGACAATGCATAGCAGATTTACTGACAACCTAAAGCCCTAGCGACTGACATCTTACTCCTACTTACATACATATATTAAAATTGTTGATACCGAGTAACCCACACAACCTGTACCTATCCATGTATTGTACTGCTTCCATCAGACAGAATCAGCCCTGAACTACAGTTTTGTCAACTGCTGCATTCACGAGGTAAGTGCTAAACCTACACATTACTTGTAAGGATTACTATAATATGGTATTGTATGTATGGATCTGCTACATTTATGCAAGAAAATATAGTGGGCTATTTGGAGAAAAGTAACAGCCACATGAGACTACAGATACCCAGTCCACTAGTATGTGTTCTTTAATATTCACTAGGCCTCGTGGTTGGAATATTTACTATATCAGTCAAGGGAGATGTTAAATAGTGGGGTCACATGATATTTAGACTACTTTGTATCCCAGCAGAACATGTGCTGTTGTTCCCCCACCCCCAACACAGCAGTGTTCCCATATAACTGTTTTAACAGTAAGTCATTAATGGTATATCAGCAGTCCAGGTAATCTCAGGGCAGTAACATGGAAATCAATCACACATTGTATGTCTCACTTAAAACAGGGATAGCAACGTACGTATGTATGCTGTTGATTGTGTGATGAATGTCTCCTCTCTGTCTGGCATCTTGTGTAGCTCAGTGGACTAAGGAAATTAGCTTGGTGTTGATGGTTCTAATCTGGAAGTATCTATGTCTTTTGCATGTGAGGTATTATTATGTTGGTGTTTTCACAGACTGTCAGTATGTGTGTAGTGCAACATGATGAACCTCTGTCACATATTATTTACATAAGACAACTAGGGAATGCCATGAACAATTTGAGTGAAGTGCAGTACTGCAGAAACAGGGACATTGTAACACACAAAATCCCAGACTGGAGTACAGGTAGGTATGGGCTGGAGTCACTTTATAAGTACTGACAGTCCCACTGGGCATTCCCATACACTTAGGTAAAATGAGCACAATTCTGTAGCCCCTTCATCAAAATGACCTGTTATGTACAGATATGTCTATACATACAGGTATATATGTATACACATCAGTCTGTCACTATCTCTCTCTGACATACAAAATATATCTATCTCTATGTATTTTCAAAAGATATATAGATAGATATATATAGAGAGAGTTATATACATAAAAACGATACATCTCAGTCTTTCCCCATATATCTACATAACACATATACATATCATACACACACACAGCTACATTTATATATACATCCCTGTTATATACATAAATATGTGGGGATGTCTGTATTGTCCTACATACCATGATGATGGTGAGTAAAGCTGCTCTATCGCACATTTGTAATGTTACTCAAAAGATCCAGAGTAAGTGCTCAACAGTAGATAAAGCACTTACCTACAGACCCTTGTGCTTGCTGGATGTCACTACATAGACAGCAACAGGTGAGCAGGTGGTGTAATGCATAATGTTGTCTATGCACACATGGACATGGCACATATTTTCTGCCCCCAGGCTTGCCTGTCTAAGTGCAAACACCCACATATGGCCATACTGGTAACTGTAGACACATAGCTAGGATAATAACAGTTCTCACTGATAGAATACTAGATGCAGATAACAGTACAAAGCAATGTCACTCTGCAGGCCACAGATACTGTTCAACACAAGCCTAGTTTGTGTAATGCACAAGTAGTGTGACTGCAAACACATATAAAACAGGCTTAACTCGTGGCATGTGCAATAAATACTGTGATGTTTAGCATCTATGACTAGGTAGGGGCTCTAATCTCACTCCTGGCCACTTGGTGTGTGTATGTGTATTCCCTTACCAAACAACTGATAATGCCTCACTGGCTATTAAGCTGCAATAGTTATGGACTTTTTGGCCCTGCAAGTTGCTGCTGGTTTCCAAACTGCCTTATTCTACAAGGCCTGATGATGTCATCTACCTTAAGACTACCAGCTGCCATTAGATTATCAGACTTAACCTGTGGTGTATGCAATAAGTACTGTGACCTATTGTGTCTAAGACTAGATAGGTAGGGGTTCTAATCTCTAATCTCACTCCAGGCCATGTGGTGCGCATGTCTGTATGGCATAAATATGATCACCTCTGTAACCTAGAAATAGGTGGGGTTTTGCACCTTTTATTTGTAGCAGGTGATGTGGCCCTCCAAATGCCTGATCACAACAAGGCCTGCTGATGTCATCAAGCATAATATGTCCTAAACTGATAGCACTAGCAGACATTAGGTGTACGTGCATCACATACTATGATTTTAGTGTGTACTATTACATAAGTAAGTGTTCTAATCTACATACAGCCAACTTGCACTATGTGTGTGCCTTGCCATGTTCTGTAAGCAGTAATTAGAAGTGGTACTATCCTCAATGTAGTCATGTCTATGTGTGCGGCTGTTAAAGCATTTTACATCAGCTTATGAAACCAGAGGATGTTTGAACTTCACTAGTATAATGGCCATACAGCCCTCACAATCCTAGACAACTTTATTCTTTATTTGCATGATGAGCACATATTGCCCCGGTTCAGGAGGGGCACAGGCAGAAGCCCTGTGGTGAAATGATGGTTGAACAGCCAATCATACAGATGGCATGTGCTGAGGTGCACTGAGGTGCTCTGTTTGCCATTAGGCAGGGTTCTGTTTCAAAGATGTGTTTAGGTCTGCTAGCCAAATCTCTCCCAGCAGCATGTATTACTAATGTCACATTCTAGGTTAATGTCCTTACAGTGATTAATCCATCTACTATGCCTCCTACAGATATGCAGCATTTACAATCAAGCAGGGTCACACATTGCCCTGTATGCAAGCAGAGATCACCTCTGAGTAGTGTACAGTATGTCACAGGCTGCTATTACACTCATTTCAGATGATCTCCATTGAACACATACTGAAGACATGAAGTATCCTTGTGAGGGACCATACTGTTGCGTGCATTTGCCGGTATGCTTGAAAAGGTACATTACCAAATGGACATTGCCCTCAGTAGAGGACCCAGGACTGAGCACTGTTAAACACCACTAATTACAGATCAGCTACTGGAGGCCAATGTACCTATGTTGAGTATGTGTGCCATCAATGGGTCACTTAGTGACCCCTACAATGACAGTATAATGGATGCCTAAGTAGGTGCTTTGTAACTGTCACACAGCAATGTCCACCTCCTGTTGGACAGCCTGCTAATGGCGGTTGTCCAACAGTCAAGTTTGCTGTGCTATGATGAGCCTGTGTCCCTCCTGTCAGGTACAGCTTAGTTCATGCAGTTGTAATGCTGCTGGCATGATGCATGGTTGTAGAGCTCTGCATAGCTGCCTGTCCCATCTGAGGGGGGAGGTGCATGCAAGCTATGTCAACCATCCCACAAGAGATAATAAATGGCTTTGTTGAAATATATAACTAACAACAATAAGAAAATCAAGACCACTGGTTCAGATCCAAAGGTATTTTATTTTCTAGTGCCTCGGTATAAAACCTTCCAGGAGTTACAAAATTCTACAACAAATGTCCTACCTTTTATACAAAAAACACAAACTGAATCAATAATACAATCAAACAATTCAATAACATACTTCCAATTAACCTCTCCATTCAGTCCCATAGGGACCAAAGTATCATATTTAAGAATAAAGACAGACTCTTTGTATAACAGTTTCTTTCAAAAGAATTTCATCATCATAGGTTCATAGGTTCATACTAGGCTATCTGCCCTAGGGCATTTATAAGCCTAGCCAGAGTGTGTTTGGCTTTCGCCACCCCTTGGAATAAGTATACTGTGCCCATTATAAGGTTTAGTTTACTGTACCTCTGTCTAGCAGTGACACAGAAGTGACCCCCGGGGTAAACCTATGATCTCCCATCCACTCATCAAGATTCCTCTTGAAGAGAGTCAGTGAGGGGTTCTGCTTAACATGGACTGGGATTTTATTCCAGAGTGAAGGGAGCCTCTGGGTTATGAATCTGTCCCTCCAGCATGTCCTATTTATTTCTGTGCTGAGGTTCAAATATCTTGCTCACGTAGCTCTGGTGGATTTGGAATTTCTGAGGTGGAGCATGTCCATTAATTCCGGGTTGGACATGGTCTTGTACATTAGGCATAGATCGCCTCTGAGTAGGCAGTATGCTACTGAGTAGAGCTGGAATTTCTTTAGCCGGGCAGCATACCACATATGTTTGAGTCCCTTGATCCTCTTGGTGAGGTACTTTTGGGGTCTTTCCAATTGCTGCAGGTGTCGGGTAAGGTACATCCCAAATGGGGCATTGTACTCAATTATGGGCCTGATGAGGGAAGAATAAAGGGGCACAATGACCTCTCCTGATCTAGATGTGAATCCCTTCATGATAAGGTGGGCAATATAGAAGGTCTTTCTAACCACTTTGGCAATGTGAGTGTCGAACGAGAGGTTACTGTCAACTTGGGTCCCTAGGTCCCTAATTACTTCTTCCGTACTTAATGGATTGCCACCTATGTGGTAATTTGTGGGCACTTTGTTTTTCCCAAAGGGTATGACTATACACTTGTTGGCGTTGAGTTTAAGGCCATGGCTCTGGCACCAGTTTTCCGTTTCTATGAGACTCTTTTGAAGGATGCTTGTGTCTGCTGGAGAATCAATTATGGCGCCCAGTTAGTCATCTGCGAACTTTGTCAGCCACAATCCTCCCATGTTAGCCTGTACCTCAGAAAAATAAATACCGAACAAGAGAGGTCCCAGGACTGAGCCCTGTGGGATGCCACTTGTGACTGGTTTAGAGTCTGACATGGCTCCAGCAATTCTGACCTTGTGGGTTCTGTCCTTGAGCCAGTTTGCAACCCATATTATGACATAGGAGTTTATATTTAAGCTGGAGTGCTTGTCTATGATGCCCGAGTGGGGTATTGTGTCGAAGGCTTTTGCAAGGTCAAGGTAGGCTGTGTGAACTACCTTACCCTCATCAATGGCCTTGGTGACTGTTTCAAAGAAGTTGACCAGGTTCAAGAGGCAGGATCTGCCCTTAACAAAGCCGAATTGGGTAGGATCCAATGTCTGTAGGTCCCTAATGTCTTTGTTTATGAGTTCCATAATGATCCTCTCCATAGCTTTGCAGACCAGGCTCATCAAGCTTATGGGGTGGTAGTTTCCAGGGTCCGTAGAAGCACCTCCTTTGTGGAGTGGGACCACTGTTGCAGTACACCATTCTTTGGGTACATATCCTGTAGTAAGGCTGAGATTAAACAGCAGCCTTATGTGTGGGTTTAGCTCTTCTTGGAGTTCATGTAGCATGCAACCCGGGACACCGTCTGGTCCCACTGATGCTGTGTTTTTAGCTTTGGAGAGGGCGGCTCTCACCTGGGCATGTGATATGTCAGGGAGGCAACACTCTGCTGGGATAGATATTTGTCCTTTTGGGAGGGAGGGGAGGAAAAATTTGCACTGAACCTGTCTGCTAGTATGTTGGCAATGTCTGTGGGTTCAGTGTATTTTTTGTCATTTTGGACTAACTCTGAGCATATCTGAGAGTTTCCACCCAGGTTTCTAACATAACTAAAGAAAGCCTTGTGATTATCTTTAGTGTCTTGTGCAATTTTTCTCTCAAAGTTGGCCTTGGTTGATTTTATGAGTGTTCGTAGTTTTTTGCTAGTACTGATCAGAGATGCCTTCCCTTTTAGGGATTTTGCTCTATCATGTAGTAGTTTTCTCCTTCTGTTGTATAGCTTATAAATGGCTGGGGTCCACCAGACAGGTCATCTGCCTTTGGGGGAATGGGTTTTGGTTTTATTTGGGATTGCATGATCCATGCATTCCTGTAGGTGTCCACAGAATGCGTTTATAAAGGATTCAGCAGAGTGGGCTGTGGTTTCCACTGGCCCGGGGGCCTTGAAGGATTCCACTTCGGTCTTAAGAAGTGTGAAGTAAGCTTTTGAGAAGTTGTTCACTGTGGTCTTCTGTGCTGGGGGGTGGGGGTGGGATGTGGATTTCCAGGGAGGTTAATTTATGGTCATTTTCAACAAATACTTGCTCTAAAATACAACTTTGAAGCATAGAAAAATTAGTGCCATGTTTTGGCAAAATTTTACACTGGATGCTCTTCCTGACACAACCCCCCCTCCATTTATCCAGACTTGGGACCAGCACAAAGAAATGCACTGGCTTGTGCATCCCCAGTGGCTGGGTTAAATAACCCCCTTGCTGTTACATGAAAAATGTCCTCTTGATACATAATTGATTTTATTTACATATCCATGACTATCATTTAGTGAATTCAGTTCTCACTTCTCACCATAGCTGTCACCCTCTTAGCACAAAAAACCTGGACAAAGCCAATAATGGAGGAATACAGCCCCAAAATAGGGACAAATTTCAAATACTGATCTTATTAACTTAGAAAATTGCTAGAATAAAAGGTTTTGTGTTACCATTTATTTTCTGAAGAATATGAAGTCTGAAATTCAAATGCCTGTCGTTATTTAGTGAATTCAATCTTTCAGTGATTTGCCATAAAAATCTTGAAAACCACATTTATGAGGCATAAATTCACAAGTGGTGGTGGCTAGGGACGTTCACACACACACACACACACACACACACACACACACACACACACACACACACACACACACACACACACACACACAGACACACATTTGTTCAGGTAGATACCTGAAATCTTCAAAATATAATACTTGTGCTCCAGTTCTGACCCAAACTCCGATCACGAGAATATAAAAAAAAAGCTGAAAAGCTCTGCAGTACCCACGCTTGCAAAATACCTTCAAAGCTCTGCAATACTCCTGCTCCAGTTCTGACCCCAAACTCCACAAATACCTTAAAAGTTCTGCAGTACCCACGCTTGCAGCAGTAATTTCCTTCCCAAAATAAATTGTTTCCACCATTGAAGCAGTCCTTTCCAATTGTTTCCACCATTGAAGCAGTCCTTTCCAAGTGTTTGCTGGCTTGCAGATCCAATCAAACAGTGAAGCAGCCAGCCGGTTCCTGCTCACAGATCCATTCAAACAGTGAAGCAGCAACCAGTTTCCACTTGCAGATCCATTCAAACAGTGAAGCAGCCAACTGGAAATGCGTGCATTTGAGCCCTTGAGCTCAATTCTGACAGCCTGATGGAGCTGATGTAAAATTTGAAAATGAAAGGGTGCCACTTGGGAATCATGGCACCCCATTATTTGGACCCCAAAACTTGGTAAAAACCAAGTAATTCGGTACGGTTGGGAGGTATGGGGCTTTCCACTCTCTTAGTGTCAAATTATAACAAATATTGTTCTTGTTATATTATAACTTATCACACATTTCATTCATGGAAAATTTATAACATTGAATTAAAATGTATAATTTTTTTCATTAGAATGGGGGGGGGTATATCTGCTTTTCAAAGGCACAGTAGAAGTGTCAATAGAACAATAAGCATTATTTTCCACATGTTCCATAGACATATTCAAATCTGAAAAGCAAGAATGAAAACTTTCTTCCATAGAAACTTCAACACATGGTAACTTAGCATCATTATTAGCATAAAAAACCTTATGGTGCAACTTATGAACAAAACAAAAAAATACCTGCTTTAAAATATGTTTTCTAGGTAGCACAGTAGGGACATATTTCAGCCCCAAATTCAAAACAGCAAATTGTTCATCTGACAAAATACATCCAGAGAGATTTACAACCATATTACAGTTCATATTAAGAAAATCATTGCCACCTGCCTCTTTTGTTGTTAAAATGCCTTGGTGCCATTATCAAAAATTGTCCAGACCCATTACCAACGGTGTCGAAGCCATTTTGGTTTCTCTTCCAATTAAATTGATCCCTATCATTCTCTCCTTCCCTCTGAAACTGGCACTGATGTTCCTCTGGTTGTTTGGCTGCTGGCAAAGCCGGATAATCATGTTCATCACTTTCTAGGCCTCCATTGTGGTCTGTTTCTTCTGAGGAAACAAAAGAAACTGAAAGAGGTTTTTTAAAACCTCCCCTAGTGCGTCATCCTTTCTCACACTGCTGTTTAGTTGAAGACAGCAAGGCCCAGCCATTTTCAGTCTCTAATGTTCCTTAAAAGTTTCTTTTTTATATGCCATTAAATCTTTTTCTAATGAATTTAACTTCATATTTACATTCTCCATCAAAGAATTCATACTAGTGGAATTCAGAGAACTGGAAATCTCTAAAGACAAGGACTGCAGTTCTTTCTTAAGTTTTCGTTGTTTAAGTTGGTCACATTCAAGCAATATAGGAAGTCGGTCCATAACACATCTGTGGGCTGCTACACCCCAATGTTCATTAAATACTTTATCAGAATCACGCTGCACATCAAGAGATTCACTCGGGCTCTTTATAAACAGAAGACCTTTAGGTGTAACATTCAACTCCATATATCTTTTTAAGGCCAAAATGTTAAAATGCACCTTAGTTTCCTTTTGCAGCAGCATTTCAAATGTATTACACAGTTCTCTCATACCCAAAGGGACAAAATTGGGTACCTGTCCCACCAAAGAAAAGGGATTATTCACACTTTTCTGTCTCTCCTCAACACACCGATTGAACAGCTTGGCAAAATTGGATATACCATGATTGTTCTCACCAGCAGGAATCTGTGAAGCCTGGATATATTGTTCCATTGTTCTCTGTGACCTATATGACTACCCAGAAACACCAGCAGCACCCAGCATAGGCAGAGAATCTTCTCTAAAAATTCATGGAATGTCTCTGTTAGGGTCTGAAACCATAAAACCACTAGTCCATACAACTAGCAACAATAAGAAAATGAAGACCACTGGTTCAGACCCAAAAGTATTTTATTCTCCAGTTACAAAATTCAGTTAAAAATGTGCTACCTTTTATACAAAAAACAGAAACTCAATCAATCAATAATACAATCAAACAGTTAAATAAAATACCTCCAATTAACCTCTCCATTCAGTCCCATAGGGACAAAAGTATCATATTTAAGAATAAAGGCAGACTCTTTGTGTAACAGTTTTTCTTTCAAAAGAATTTCATTATCATTTTCAACAAGTACTTGCTCTAAAATACAACCTTGAAGCACAGAAAAATCACTGCCATGTACATCTCTAAAATGACATGCCGAAATCTTTTCCTTTTGATTTCTTATCCCCCTGATATGTTCCATTAACCTCACTTTAAAAGTTATTTTTGTTTCACCAATGTAAAAGAAACCACACAGGCATCTTAAGGCATAAATAACCCCCTTGCTGTTAAATGAAAAATGTCCCCTTGGTACAGATTTGATTTTAGTCACATATTCAAAGGAACATATTATATGTTTGCAAATAGAACAACTGTTGCATTTATAAGTGCCCATAGATGTTGGACAAACACCTACATTATTTTTTTTGTAAGACAAAATTTCTATGAACAAGCATGTCCTTTAAACTTCTTCCCATTTTGCATGACATCATAAGATTCTTGCTTAAAATTTTACTGAAATCCCCATCCTTGTGATGAAAATTCCAATAATATCTTACAATATTACTAACTTCTTCACTTTGAATGTCATATGTGCTAATAAAATACATTTGTTCATTCTTGTTTTCGCCATTCTCTCTACCCCCATTGACCCACAACCTGTCACCAACATTATTTCTTGATTTTAACACAAAAGGTTTTTGCTTAGCTCCTTCTATTGGTTTCCTACTATAACCTCTTAACACAGTGGAAGTATTGTATATTTCTTCCAACAACTTTGTCTTAACATTGCATATTCTAGATAATCTTAAACAATCATCATATGGCAAAGATGATAGAACATGGGGGGTGACAACTAGTACCATACAAATACTGGCTTCCATCTACAAATCCTATGTACCCCAGTACAAGTTTTGCCATTATCCAAACCCTTAAATCTCAGATCTAGATAAGTGACCTGGGCTCCATACTGTAGTCCATCAAAAGACAAATTGAATGTATTTTGTTGTAAATCAACAACAAACTGCAAAATTTCACTCTTGCCCCCTTCACATACAAAAATTAAATCTATAAAATGAAAATAATATTTTATATAATTCTTAACAAAAATACATTTATACAAACATACTAATTCAGAATAAGCCATGAATAAATTTGCATACATTGGGGCAAATGGTGCCCCCATGGCTGTTACCTGCTTTTGCCTAAAAATATCATTGTATGTAAAAAAATTACTTAAACAACAAAAAGAGTCAAATCAACCAAATAATTTTTTTAAGGGGCTATCCCCCCAAAAATACATTATAGCTTGATGTCCATTCTTATGTTGGATTGATGTATATAAACTTTTAACATCCAGTGTTATCCAATACATGCTTTTATTCCACGTAACATGAGAACTCTTATCCAAAAAATCAAAACTATCTTTAATGTAGGATGGAATTTTCAAGACATACGATAAAAAAATATTATGTAACAAAAGCCCAACTCCATGTAAGAAATATTTGCAAGATAAAATAATGGGACAGCCTGGTGGATTATTCGTGTCTTTGTGCAATTTAGGTAAACAGAAAAATGTAGCTAGAGCACAACCTTCACTGTTAAATTTTTTATGTACTTCATCATCTGTAAAATACCCTAGCCTCACACCTTTTTGTAGTAATTCTTGAAACTTAGTTATAACTTGCTTATAACTTTTCATGTCTCTATTTTCATATACATCTTTATTCTGTAAATGTTCCAAGCACATTTTGTAATACTGATGAAAATGCATTACTACTATTTTATTTCCCTTATCCGATGGCTTTATAATTAAATCCCTTCTTTCTTGTAGTTCTTTTAGGGTTTTCCATACCTCTCAACCTGGAAACATCAAAAATCTGGACAAGGCCCATGAAAATAAATACAAATCTGTACGCTGACTTACATAAAATTTACATACATAATTGCATATCCCCACCCACTCCAATGGAATTGAGGGAAACCAACTTTCAAACACAAACTGAAGAACAGGCAACCAAAATATGGCACCAGAGTCCTCCTGCAGCCATTTCAATGTCCCATTACCTGGCTATTTCCCCTCATTTACCATAAACACTAATGTGTGCATACTGCTTTTCTTCTACAATGATTATTTGGATTTTATTTTTACATTTTATAGCACAATGCACAAACACTAATAGATAACTGCTAAACAAAGCAATACTGTCTCACAATGAAAATAGGCTTGGCATTAAAACATCTCTGCCCTTGAAACGCACATTTATTGAAACAGCATTGAAACCCACACCGCATCCAAAGAAAATGCATCTGGCCAGTGCAGGATAAAGATTACCTTTGGGCTGTTTTCAAATCATAGGCCCCTTGCACACAAAACAAGAAACATACATGTGTTCTTTGATACACCTTCCTGACTTTATTAAATTATATTCCTTGTATAATACAGCACACTTGTTAGACGTAGTGCACATTTCAAATTTATTGTTTCAACATTTTTCCACTAGGCAATGAAACAAAATGCATGAACCAATAATGACAAAACTGCCCAATTCAGTACATTTCCATCATAAAAGTCTACTTCCACACACACACACACACACACACACACACTATATATATATATATATATATATATATATATATATATATATATATATATATATATATATATATATATATATATATATATATATATATATAGAGAGAGAGAGAGAGAGAGAGAGAATTACAGTAGTGTAAGCCATAGGCATCTTGCACAGCTTCTTACACTTATTTTCAATTTCAGTTTTTTTTTGGGGGGGGGGGCGACAAAAAGCCAAAACCCAGGGACACATTTTAAACATTGCTTGTATAATTTTGGAAAGTTGATAGAATAAAATGTTGTGTTAACACCACGCATTTCACTGCCAAGTCTTGGAGCTAGGACCCTGTGCAATACAGTCAGAGTAACATACCACTATGCCAAATTAGCAGTTTCCTGAAAGATAAGAAGACTGAAACTTAAATGGCTATCATTTAGTGAATTCAGTTCTCACTTCTCACCATAGCTCTCCATCTCTTAGCACAAAAAAACTGGACAAAGCCAATAATGGGGGAATATAACCCCAAAATAGGGACAAATTTCAAATACTAATCTTATTAACTTAGGAAATTGCTAGAATAAAAGGTTTTGTGTTACCATTTATTTTCTGAAGAATATGAAGTCGGAAATTCAAATGCCTGTCATTATTTAGTGAATTCAGTCCTTCAGTGATTTGCTATAAAAATCCTGAAAACCACATTTATGAGGAACAGAACAAAAATATGAGGCATACATTCATAAGTGGTGGTGGCTAGAGACTTTAGACTATTTTTACTTGTACCCAAGGTTCAGGGTTTGAGCCAGAGTACTTCTAGCCACCAGGTATATTCACACACACACACACACACACACACACACACACACACACACACACACACACACACACACACACACACACATGTGCACACATATCTGTTCACCTGAAATCTTCAAAAAATAATACTTGTGCTCAAGTTCTGACCCAAACTCCGATCACGAGAAGATACAAAAAACCTTAAAAGCTCTGCTGTACCCAAGCGTGCAAAATACCTTAAAAGCGCTGCAATACTCGGGCTCCAGTTCTGACCCCATACTCCACAAATACCTTAAAAGCTCTGCAGTACCCACGCTAGCAGCAGCAGTCATTTCCTTCCTGAAATAAATTGTTTTCACCATTGAAGTAGTCCTTTCCAATTGTTTCCATGATTGAGGCAGTCCTTTCCAAGTGTTTGCTGGCTCACAGATCCATTCAAACAGTGAAGCAGCCAGCCAGTTCCTGCTCGCAGATCCATTCAAACAGTGAAGCAGCCAGCCGGAAATGCATGCATGTGAGCCCATGAGCTCAACTCTGAAAGGCTGATGAAGCTGATGTCATCACACACATGATGATGTCAGCTCAAAAAGTGAAAAATAAAAAGCTGGGAAAAAATTCAGAAATGAAGGGGTACCACTTGGGAATCGTGGCACCCCATTATTTGGACCCCAAAACTCGGTAAAAACCGAGTAATTTGATACAGTTGGGAGGTATGGGGCTTTATACTCTCTTAATGTCAAATTATAACAAATATTGTTCTTATTATATAACAACTTATCACACATTCATGGCAAAGTATAACACTGAATTAAAATTTATAATTTTTTCATTAAAATGGGGGGGATATATCTGCTTTTCATAGGCACAACAGAAGTGTCAATAGAACAATAAGCATTATTTTCCACATGTTCCATAGACATATTCAAATCTGATAAACAAGAATGAAAACTTTCTTCCATAGAAACATCAGCACATGGTAACTTAGCATCATTATTAGCATAAAAAACCTTATGGTGCAACTTATGAACAAAACAAAACATTTTCTGGTTTAAAATATGTTTCCTAGGTAGCACAGTAGGGACATATTTCAGCCCCAAATTCAAAACAGCAAATTGTTCATCTGACAAAATACATCCAGAGAGATTTACAACCATATTACAGTTCATATTAAGAAAATCATTGCCACCTCTTTCTTTTGTTGTTAAAATGCCATGGTGCCATTATCGAAAATTGGTGTAGAAGTCATTTTGGTTTCTCTTCCAGTTAAATTGATCCCTATCTTTTTCTCCTTCCCTCTGAAACTTGCACTCATGTTCCTCTGGTTGTTTGGCTGCTGGCAAAACCGGATAATCATGCTCATCACTTTCTAAGCCTCCATTGTGGTCTGTTTCTTCTGAGGAAGCAAAAGAAACTGAAAGAGGTTTTTTAAAACCTCCCCTAGTGCGTCATCCTTTCCCACGCTGCTGTTTAGTTGAAGACAGCAAGGCCCAGCCATTTTCATATTCTCTAATGTTCCTTAAAAGTTTCATTTTTTTATATTCCACTAAATCTTTTTCTAATGAATTTAACTTCATATTTACATTCTCCATCAAATAATTCATAGTAGTGGAATTCAGAGAACTGGAAATATCTAAAGATAAGGACTGCAGTTCTTGTTTAAGTTTTTGTTGTTTAAGTTGGTAACATTCAAGCAAAATAGCAAGCCAGTCCATAACACATCTGTGGGCTGCTGCAACCCAACGTTCTTTAAATACTTTATCAGAATCACGCTGCACATCAAAAGGTTCACTCGGGCTCTTTATAAACCGAAGACCTCTAGGTGTAACATTTAACTCCATATATCTTTTTAAGCCCAAAATATTAAAATGTACCTTAGTTTCCTTTTGCAGCAGCATTTCAAATTTATCACACAGTTCTCTCATACCCAAAGGGACAAAATTGGGTACCTGTCCCACCACAGAAAAGGGATTATTCACACATTTCTGTCACTCCTCAACACACCGATCAAACAGCTGGGCAAAATTGGATATACCATGATTGTTCTCACCAGCAAGAATCTGTGAAGCCTGGATATATTGTTCCATTGTTCTCTGTGACCCAGATGACTGCCCAGAAACACCAGCAGCACCCAGCACAGGCAGAGAATCTTCTCTAAAAATTCATGGAATGTCTCGTTTAGGGTCTGAAGCCATAAAACCACTAGTCCATACAACTAGCAACAATAAGAAAATGAAGACCACTGGTTCAGACCCAAAAGTATTTTATTCTTTAGTGCCTCAGTTTAAAACCTTCCAGGAGTTACAAAATTCACCTACAGATATGCTACCTTTTATACAAAAAACAGAAACTCAATCAATCAATAATACAATTAAACAATTAAATAAAATACTTCCAATTATCCTCTCCATTCAGTCCCACAGGGGCAAAAGTATCATATTTAAGAATAAAGCCAGACTCTTTGTATAACAGTTTTTCTTTCAAAAGAATTTCATCATCATTTTCAACAAGTACTTGCTCTAAAATACAACCTTGAAGCACAGAAAAATCACTGTCATGTACATCTCTAAAATGACATGCTGAAATCTTGTTTTCCTTTTGATTTTTTATGTCCGTGATATGTTCCATTAACCTCACTTTAAAAGTTATTTTTGTTTCACCAATGTAAAAGAAACCACACAGGCATCTTAAGGCATAAATAACCCCCTTGCTGTCACATGTCAAATATCCCCCTGGTACATATTTGATTTTATTCACATATTCAAAGCAACAGATATATTTGCAAATAGAATAACTGTTGCATTTATAAGTGCCCATAGATGTTGGACAAACACTTAAGTTATTTTTTGGTAAGACAAAATTTCCATGAACAAGCATGCCCTTTAAACTTCTTCCCTGTTTGTATGAGATCATAAGGTGCTTGCTTAAAATTGTACTGAAATCCCCATCCTTGTGAAGAAAATTCCAATAATATCTCACAATATTACTAACTTCTTCACTTTGAATGTTTTATGTGCTAACAAAATACATTTGTTCATTCTTGTTTTCACCATTCTTTCTACCCCCCCCATTGACCCACAACGTATCACCAACATTATTTCTTGATTTTAACACAAAAAGTTTTTGCTTAGCTTCTTCTATTGCTTTCCTACTATAACCGCTATTATAAAACATAATGGAAGTATTGTATATTTCTTCCAACAAATTTGTCTCAACATTGCATATTCTAGATAATCTTAAACAATCATCATATGGCAAAGATGATAGAACATGGGGGTGGGGGTAATGACAACAAGTAGCATACAAATTAGCTGAATTTTGTAACTCCTGGAAGCTTTTATACCGAGGCGCTAGAGAATAAAATACTTTTGGGTCTGAACCAGTGGTCTTGACTTTGTTGAAATATATGTCTATACTGTTTGCAAGACGGGGTTAGTGCTGGTATTTCTAATGAGACTGATCTGTGTCCAGATCCCACCAGGGAGGACCTCACATCTGGGGGGGGGGGCTGTAGTGGTCACCCATATTGTTAAACACATGCTGCAATATGTTTGCTCCCTTTGTGTGGATGTCACAGCACTGCTCCAGGGCAGACCTCCCAACCATCCCGAATTACTCGGTTTTTACCGAGATTTGGGGTCTCAATAATGGCCGAATGGCACCCCTTCATTTCCGACTTTTTCATCTATTTTTTTAGACTTTTTAATTTTTGCGCTTTTGGAGTTGACGTCATAACGTGCGTGATGATGTCAGCTCCATCAGCCTGTCAGAATCGGAATTAAGCTCCAGGGACATGCGTGGGAGGCTGGGAGCGTCAGCGCGTCTTTTTGAATACTGTCTGGGAGGACTGCCGTCATTTCAAAGGTGCCATTATGGATATAACTGCAGAGTTTTAAGCTGCCGACCATTATGGATTTAAGCTGGATACGACTGCAAGGTACTGTTATGGCTTTAAGCTGGCAACAACTTACTGCAGAGTTTCAAGATGCCATCTGGGCAGAATGGAGTTGACAGACTTGACGATATAGTTTTGCTTTAAGGTACTAGTGCCACTGCTACCTCTGAGAAGAACTTCCCTTAATTTACATATTCTGAATTTATCCATGTAGACTAGAGTGTTTCACAAAATGTTTGGATGATAGTGCATATTACATTGAAAGGCAGCTTTATTTGTGAGTCTTTTTACATGAGAAAATACAAGCATGTAGCATGCACGCGTGAATATTGTCTGTAAGCATTCGGCATCTAATCTTATTATCTGCTAATTATATCTGCAGCTCACTAAAAGCATTTACGGAAAAACTGAAGCGGTTTTGTTAAACTGCTTTGGAACTGGTATCACTCTTCAGTGTTATGAACTTAACATGATCCTGTCACAGTAGCCTGTCTGTTATGTCTTCTTTTCTGGGTAGAATCTACTGATTTTTAAGCAGATTTCAGCCTTTTCTTTTTAAGACAGCAATACTTCTATTCCTTGTTAACAATAACTAGTGTTAAACTGTGTAATTGTAATGAGGTCATTTTTTGCTGGTGGTCATGACAGGCTTTTAAGTGTAGCTCATAAAGGGCATCTATAATGAAATAGTTTACAGCTCTACAGCTGTATCTGTGTGTATGTATTTATATATTTTCATTGCATACAATTTCTGCATTTGATTCTTAATAAATTATAAAATACTGTTGACATTTACCGAAGGGGGTTATGTGTTGCTGAAGTGATTAATCTAGGTATTAGACAGATATACAGAATCCTGTAGTACTGTTCATTTTTTTTTATTTAGAGTCTTCAGCTTCTTTTTTGTGTAGTTTACCTTGACTTATACAAGCTATATTTGTGTCTTTTATTTGCTTAAGTGTTAGCTTGCCCTGTTTCTTGCTTATGTCACTGCTCTGAAAGTGTGTGTGTGAAAATGCCCCCATTGAATGGAGGTGGTGGCTAGAAAGGCTCAAACCCTGTACCTTGGGTACAAGGTAAAAATAGCTTAAAGTCCATAGCCACCAACACTTGTGAACTCATTCCTCATATTTTTGTTCTGTTCCTCATTAAATCTGTGGTTTTAAGGACTTTTGTTGAATGATTGACTGAATTCACTAAATACTGATAGGCGTTTGAATTTCAGACTTCACATTCTTCAGAAAATAAATGGTAACACAAAACCATTCCAGCAATTTTCTAAGTTTCTAAGATCAGTTAAGTAATTGAAATGTGTCCCTATTTTGGGGCTGTATTCTCGCATTATTGGCTTTGTCCAGGTTTTTTGTGCTAAGAGGTTGAGAGCTATGGTGAGAATTGAGAGCTGAATTCACTAAATTATAGCCATTTAAGTTTCAGTCCAACTGACTTTCAAGAAGCTGATGATTTGGCATAGGGTATGTAGTGACTGCAGTTCACAGAGTCCTGGGTTCAAGATGATGAAATGCATGGTGGTAACCTGTTTTATTCTAGCAACTTTCCAAAATTATATGTGTCTCTGATTTTTGCCCTTTTGCCCCCCCCCCCCAAAAAAAAAAAAAAAAAACTGAAATTGAAAATAAGTGCAAGAAGCTGTGTAAGCTGCCTATGGATTATACTGCTGTCATTCTATTTATATATTTACACTTTTATGATGGAGATGTTCTTAACTGGGCAGTTTTTGTCATTACTGGTTCATGATTTTGTTTCATTGCCTACTGGAAAAATGTTCAAACAATATATTTAAAATGTGATTGTGTGTGTGTAAGTAGACTTTTATGATGGAAATGTTTTGAACTGGGCAGTTTTGTCATTATTGGTTCATGCATTTTGTTTCATTGCCTGACTACTGGTAAAGTGTTCAAACTATAAATTGCACTCTAACTTAAGTCTAACAAGTGTGCTGTATTATACAAGGAATTTAATTTAATAAAGTCAGGAAGGTTCATCAAAGAATGCATGTATGTTTCTTGTTTTATGTGCAAGGGGCCTATGATTTGAAAACAGCCCAAAGATAATCTTTATCCACCACTGGCCAGATGCATTTTCTTTGGATGTGGTGTTTGTTTCAATGCTGTTTCAATGAATGTGAGTTTCAAAGGCAGAGAAGTTTTAATGCCAAGTCTGTTTTCATTGTGAGACAGTATTGTTTGTTTAGCAGATACCTATTCGTGTTTGTGCTATAAAATGTAAAAATAAAATCTAAATAATAATTGTAGAAGTAAAGCAGTATGCACGCATTAGTGTTTATGGTAAATGGAGTGAAATAGCCAGATAATAGGACATTGGATGGCTGCAGGGGGACTCTGGTGCCATATTTTGGTTGTCTGTTCTTCAGTTTGTATTTGAAAGCTGTTATCCCAGAATTCCACCGGCATGGGTGGGGTTATGTAATTATGTATGCAAATTGCATGTTAATCAGCATACAGATTTGTACCTATTTTTCATGGGCCTTGTCCAGATTTCTGATGATTCCAGGTTGAGAGGTATGCTCCAGGGCATTGTAGATAAGGACCTGGACTAACCTTTGGGCAAGTGAGCTGCAACATGACTAAGCAACACAGTTGGTGGTCACTTAATGCCATCCCAAACCATGGTGTAATGATATATCTTGAAAGACACACTTACATTCAAATACCCACGATGGGTGTCTGGATTCATGGAGCTGCCCCTGTAGCTGGCTATTGCTTCATTATGTGCCAGTCCAGTACTGAATGGCACCTGCATTGTCTCTGGGAAATCACAGTACTTTACAAAATCTGGATGTGTATCGATCTTTAATGAATATGTATACACCACCTACATTACCTAGAACAGTATCATTTTGAGATCTGAAGATGTGGATGGACATGTAGTCTGGTATGGCTGTGGTGCTGTCCACAGCCTTGAACCTGATGTCCTTGACTGCACACATATGTGCATAATCCAGAGTGGGGTTACCTTCCACAGAGTGGGGTGCAGGGTTGCTATACTCAGCTACCCAGCGTGTAGCAACATAACCATGATGTTGCATACAGATGGTGTTCTCATTGCCAACACTACCCTCAACAGTATATTTAAGATGCATTATGGGGTGTCAGCAGCCTTGGCTGGTACACCAAATCCCAGGGGTGGCAGATGAAGACCATCACTGGTGAAGCATTGATGTCTGTTGAGCAAGGCATCCCAGGCAGACATGTAGTAGTTCCCCTTACAATGACACCACACACTAATGCAATTATTGACTTCCATCAATGTCCATGTGTATGGAGTTATCATCCTAGGTGAGGGTCAACTGCAGCTGAGAGCTATGCACATACCCACAAGAGACACAAACTGGTTAAGCTCACTCACGTGTTTGCATACTGGCCAGTGGCATATGTCCCCAGTTGTACACACCTGCAGGAACTATGATGTCAACATTATGTTAATTGATATTCCTTGATTTGCAGCAAGGTGTGTTAAGACCTATTGTGTCAACCCAAAGACAGCTTTCTGTGATCTTTCCCATATGTAGTCACTTCACACAGACATCAATGTGTCTCACAAGGAAATCACCTATGGCTAAGAAGTGTGATGTTGTGTTTTGCCTCGGGTGTTTGACCAATGAGAGAGTGGTGCATGCAATATTATGTGTACTGTTCACTCCAGAGGCAGGAGACTCTGAGGTGTCTGTTGTCTGGCAATGTGTCTGGTGAGGAGCTGCACACATGGAGGCATGTGTGATGTGGGTGTAGGTGGTGCAGAATGTGAGCTGTACATGTTGGCATAATGTAGTGACTGCTGTTGGAGACACCATGGCAGCAAGGTGTGAAATGCAGTCCACATCTGCCACACATTGTGTTTGTGTGTCAAAGGAGTAGAGGAGTGGTGACACTCCTAACATCTCATCAGCAGGTCCTGCAAAGTTAGGGTTATGCTGCCATACCCTGGGGTTGATGGCCTGATATACAGTGTTTGTAGGCACACCTTGCAGTGAAGATGTGGATGGCTTTGCATGCATAGAGGACTTGTTCAACTTTGCTGACATTATGTTAACCTCGCAAGTGTACAACGCCTGTGAAGCAACCAGACAGCACACTGGCTGTTGTGTGACATGATGTGGGAACACAGACATGTGCTTTGGGTACATAACTGTACAGTGTGACATACCTAGGACTTGTGGCAGGTGGACACGCATTGGCCAAAGATGGACAGACCACTCCAGTAGGCCTCACAGCCATGTCATGCAGATATCCAACAGTAATCTGTTGAAGGGCAGGATGCTTGACTAGCTGTGACATTGTCACCTATGATGGCTCACTGCCAGTGTGCTGATTGTTTCAGCAAGACTTGACATCTATGTTACTTTACATTGTACAGTATATTGTGGCACTACAGCACTGCTCCTCACCCCCTGTTGTCAGTTCCCTAGTAACATATCACCAGCCCTGGAATAGAAGCCATAAGACATGCAAGCACCAACTGAGTGCCGAGGTTGCTAATCAAGGCATCTACCTGGAGAATGGCATGTGCAGCCTACAGAGCCTTTCATGATGTGGGACAACTATGTGGATGAACAAACAAGCTGTGTTCTGCCTGTCATCATGGGCTTCATAGTAATGTTTGTGTGTGATGACAGAAAATGCATCATAGCATAATATCCTATGTGAGAGTGGTGTCAGTGAGACCAGCAGTATTAGTTGCCAGCCAATGGCAATTCTGTGGACTCATATGCCTAACACAGTCCTCACAAGGTAATTGTGTCCTTCCAGTACACACTGCTTGAGTATTGTCCACCTGCAGAATAGCTGTGTAAAACCCATATCTTATCTTCACAAGGTATACATATTACACTTCCCTAACGTGTTTGTCTGTGCTCTGTACAGACACCTTGCATGACTCTTTTTGAAACATGCTGGAAGTAACTGCAATACTTACTTGCACAGAGGACAGCTAGCATGTAGTGCCAAGCAGTAAAGGAGTTAGCATGGATATGAGCACTAACACTGTTGTACACCTACTGAAACTGGACCAAACACTATTTTTCTCAAGGCCAAATATTGCCTACTGATTGTAACCAGCAGAGCCCATTGACTGTTATGCAATGCAATAGATGACGTAAATATGACTCACTCCACCTATCATGGCCTGATAAGGTGTTTGACAATACTAGGCCAGCATGCCTTGCTAGAAACTGTGTACATTATATACAGAGTGTTATGTCAGCTGGTGGACAGGCAAGTGTCTGACAGTCATAATCTGGGAAGATAGTATTGGGAGACATATGCTGTAATGACACCAGTCACCAGTGGATTTCTCCAGTCTTCATTAATGGTATACCCCTTCTAGCCATTCCCTTTCTGCAGTCACAGCCACTGTCAGTGATCTCTGACTGACTACATTAGCAGGTGATTGCATATTAGGAGTTGTCAACAAATCCCACACAGAACCAGCAGTTATCCAGGATGGCCTAAGACACAAATTCAGTTGTTGTCTGAGCCACTGACAAATACTAAATGCCAATGACTGCACAATACTATCCTTTGGGAATTCATCCACCCCTGGAAAATATTGCAGTGTTCTCAAACCGCACACAGTTGAGTCATTATTCATGGTGTTATGGACACAGAAAGTAATGTAGCCTTTGAATTTCACTGCTCAGTAAGACGTGAGGATGCATCCAATATTGTACAACCTATACAGACAGGTATGGGATGTAAATCTCACACTGTCATTGCTATACTGAATGTGGCACTCATCACACATATCATTGTGGGCAATGGCACCCTTGCTATGTCACTACACAGTTATATCTTACAACTATATCCACCACAAAGGTTCCATGGTACACCAATACACAGTGTAGATAACATGTGCCATGGATTCCATGTCAAGACCGTATGTGTGTAGTCTGTCTCCTAAATGCTTTGTAGTGGATGTTTATGACTCCATACAGGTAGGTGTCAGATCCCACTGTGTACCTCCTATGTATCCATGACAGGACTAACACATGTCTTACATGTTCTACACACCTACAACATCACTGTGGTATAAATAGTACATGCTAGAGAGACATGTATGTAACACAAGAGTACACCGTATATGAAACAGGTCCCCCATACATGTGAAGCACACATCTGCTGTGATACACCTCATGTTAAGGTTACACAATGGGATGCAGAACAAAACAATCATAAATGGTGTCAGACAAATGTCTGTACTGGACACAAGAAATTTGTAGATGGGTCATCTCCATCATCACAGCTTGTAGATGTGTTAGATCCCCAAACCCTGATGATTCTTATCAAGGGTATCAGACCTTTTCACAGATTAGGGATGCATGAGTATGCTGAATGACACTATTGTCCTTGTTAGCCTGTTATACACATATGAACCTATGGAGCCATGCACTTATAGTGCTGTACCTTGCTGAAGACATATTTCTGCTGTGCTGACATTCCATCCTGTGCTGTGACATCTATGGTTTTATTGCTGCTGTGTGTCCATAGGTTTTCCCAACAGACTCCTGAAACAGAAACATAAATAGGTCCATGATACACCTTTCATTCTGTAAGTATACAACCATTACAATATTATACAACATAAGGTACACAAAATTATGTGGTGTACTTGTGATAAATGTCAGCATACAGTATCTGTCAGTAACCACTACAAGTAGCATGACAAAACAACAATGCATTACTCAAGTACATGTTAATTTTTATTGTCACCCTGTGCATCAGAGAGATATCTTCTTTTCCCTGCATCAATTGTGAGGATGGCAGAGATGAAGCACAGGTATCATCACTTGCACAGGGTGCTGTGTGGGGATGCAGGATGCCTAGGCTGACTCAAAAGGTTGACAGCACTTGTGTGAGTCAGGAAGGGAAGCAGGTAAGATGGGCCATAGAAAGGTGCCATGTGTTTCTGTAGGTGACCTGCATTTGGCAGTAGTGTGTGAGTGTGTGTGTGTACACAGTCAAGCTCAGTGCTAGCCCTACACATGTGTATGCTTGACAGCTTTGAACAATGCACGGTAGAGCTGTCAGTTCACTGCCTCCAGTCAAGAACATGGGAACTGACTCTGCCAGGAGTTGCACTGTCACTGTATGCCCAAGTTCAGAAGTGGTGCTAGTACCTGACAGTGACTGCTGTCTGCTAGGACCCTGTCCTCCATGGGAATGCCCAGGACTATGAGCGCATGGTCTGCAATGTCTTGGTGTGGACAGCACACTCCCACTGTAGCACTGGATGTACTGCCACTATGGGAGCGTGATTGTGCATGGCCAGTGGACTATGATCAGATGGGGTTGCTGACCTACATCCAAGAGTCCAACTCTGAACTCCAACCACATGTTCCAGCACAGACATTGCGCATTCCAAGACAGACACTGTCTCAATCCACCTTCTGTCCACTGCATTAGTGAACTGATCCAGAGTATCACCAATGTGGTGGAGGCAGTCATGAATGTCAGACTGTGCTGCATCCATAACCCTAAGCATACATCTGGAGTTCCATTCAGAATGTGCCTGTGCCTCCATGATGGCCGAAAACATGCAACGAGTTTCCCGTGTTGTGACACCTGCAAAAGGTGGTGGATGGACACCAGGCCTCCTACAAGCACCCCTATCAACCTGCTTGTGTGGAACCAAACCAGCTCTCTGGCTGTGGCCAGTATGTACACTCACTGGAGCCATAGTTGCCACACTTTCCTGTTCAATGTCCCCATCCCCCTGACTTTCCAATATCTGTGGCCTCTGGGAACTGGGTATTTGCGGGCATACTGACTGTGTGCAGTGACAATGAGGGCAGAAGAGGGATGTCAACCTCCGGGACCAATTCAGCCCCCAAAACCCTCATCTGTGCCTCACTGTGGCCACCATCATCATCAGAGTCTGAGGAGACACTGACATCAGGTTGTGTATGGGACAGACACTATCCCCCCCATGGTCACCTGTGATAAGAAAGGAAAAAGCAGTACTTTAATACCTGCATTAATATGCTCTGCAGTACTGTGTTGCAATACATGTAAAGCTCTATACACTGTCGTCACAATTACAGACCTGTTGAAAACCCAACCTCATATAGTAGGACAAGAGGACATTACTCTTCCCACTAACAACTGTCATTACTTGTAAAATAAAAGCTCTTTACACAGCAATGCCATCAGCAACAGTGAGGTACATTGTTGGCATTTGTGTAGATACTGCACAGCTGACACATATGACACTCTGTAATGTCCTGATAATATTATCACATCTATCAGTGTGGTCACACCTACAAGGCATAGGTATGAGTCTATCATGTGTAAACATGTTACAGTCAGAAAATATGTGTGCAGTTGACAATCATGCCGACAGTACAGCAATGCAGGCAGCAGGCCTGGGATGACACTTTAGGGATTACATTGCTGTAAACCTACATCTATAACAAAACAGTGTCATGCTTACCAGGAGCAGGACCATAGGCTTGTCTGATACCTGATGAACCTGTGAAAAGTTGAGGGAGAGGTAATGTCAGTACCACTGTATGTTCCACCACCACAATGTAATATGTCCATATAACTCACATTTATAGTAGTTACTGTGCTAATTGTTATATTGGTCAAAATCTGAGCATGCCAGTCAAACTGGGGTTAAACCTTTCTCCCCCAAAGAAGAAAGACCTGACACACATGTAAGACTATGTACACCCTGATACACTGAATGCTACAGTATTGCAATGCTGCTCAAACTAAGCTTACCTGCACTCTCCTCTGCCATGGACACTGTGGCATGCACATCCACAATGTAGGGTGTGATGGATGCCTGGGAGCTATCATGTGTGCCTAGATTTGCCAGGAATTCCTCAGTGGCTGAGAGTAGTTGTTCCACTGCAGGCCCTCCTCCAGTGACATCATGATCCATGGCTACATCTGCTGTTCTTCTGCATGCAGCACTGATCATATCCATTGTGTGGTGTTGAACCTGCTCATATGTCCTGCTATGATGACCTGTGGCATTCACATCACAGACAAGGTCAGCCCACAATGTCTCCTGCTGTTCCCTGTTGTGTCTCCCCCAGGAAAGTAGGAGTTCATGGTGTTGACAGAGGCCTTCTAGTATTATCTCATTCTCTGCATTCGCGAAAGCTGCACTGCATCATGGATATATGTTTCTTGAAAGACAATAACATGGAAACACATGCCAGGATCACATACGTGGAAGTACACTATGTAGTGATACAGCAAGGACAGAATGGCTGGCAGTATCCATTGCTTGATCACACATGGTCATATTCCACAGTGTGCAACCATACTAAGCATGTGGATACAACTAGGATACTAGTGATAGTCAGGTATTCCCATCTGTGCCATGACAGATACTGCTGTATGATCATACAACTGACACCAGAGTCTATTGTAGTGTGTCACCAAGGGGCAACCCCCTTGATAATATGTCAAAATAACTGTGCCAAACAAATAGCAGTGTGCTATTACAACCACTATAAAGGGAGATTCCCATGAGCCCAGTGTGCCACATTGACAATAAACATTCCACCCTTGATGTATTGCACATCCTCTTTATGTGTAAAAAACCTGGAGATCATTGACATGTCAGTATCACAGTTCTAAGAAAGGCTTAATGCTGTAATCCCTATTCGACATAGGTATATTCACACATCTGCATTCTGTTGTAAACTAAAAGGTTACATACCTGATGGAGTGAACTACTCCTCTGTTGATATGTGATGATAGTTACGTTTTTGCAAATGCATGTTCTGTGTGAGGAAAGTCTCATACAGAATGGTTCCCCATAGCCAGCTGCTTGTCTTTTTAACATGCTTCTTATCAGCAGATGATTGCCTCTTAACCAATCTGTGGTTCTGAAATCCTAATTGCAGCCAACACAGCTGATTTGCACTATCATCAGTCAATGACATGCAGCCACTGTACAATATGTAAGGCCTTCATGTGGATTGGGGCCCTTTCTGCTATGTTATGCTGGACATTACTGGAGTGAGAAGACTACATCATCACAGAGGCAGGTCTGTAGCAACAAATTTTACATAGAGATGTGTGTGCTACAGGCTGCAGCTGCTGCTGCAGGTAATAGGCATAGGCAGAGAGTGTGAACACGTTGGAGGACAACAAGCTGTAGGAGTTACTGTGGGAGCTGTGTCAGCCTTATTGTAGAGGCAGAGCCAGAGTGAGGCAACCCTTTCCACTCCAATTGAGGCATGTGTTTAACATAAGTATGTTAGGCAATGGTATCACTAACAGAATATTAGGCACCATGTTTGTTGTGTCCATGAGCAACATGGTGGATAAATATAAGAATATGTCCACCATTTGGGCAACTGTCAGGCCATGTTACAGTCTGACAGTAATTTGGAACATGTATGATAGCAGTCCTTGTTACAAGCAGGCACCAAATGTGTATGTTAGTTGTGCATCTGTGCTAATCTGCACTATGAATTTGAAAGGATTATGTGGTGCACTCTGATATTAGTGGCCCTCATTTGCAGTAACTGAGTTGACATTCTCTGTGAATGCATATTAATGCATGACATGACACTTTATGCACACATAGTTTTGCCACAGGAATATGTGAAACATGTTCCTACCTACAGGCCTGTTACTTTCATCAGTGAAATGCAGACATTTAATTTGAAATGCACTGTGTGGATAAATAGTACATGACTCTTGCCATTAATTGTTGGCTTCACAATAATGTAATTTAATTGATGCACACCACTGGATTTAAATGCAGGACTGTCTGTGGCAAAATGTACTGTTTGCAAGGCATTTAATAGACTGAGCTACTGTGTGACTGCTACAGCAGGTGTATTTGCAAGATAAAAGTGCACAAATAGAGGCTGTGGCATACACTTTTTACATCTATCACTATGTGTATGGCTTTATATGGATGTATTTCTGCACCGGGATCACAGTTGAACATGTATTTTGCCATTACTGCCTTAGCAGGTGTATTTTTATATGTTGCTGATAAAAAAGCACATTTACCTGCTATTAGAGGGCTCACTTACATCCATTATTATGTTTTTGGCTTTCTAGTGGTGTAGTCTTGCACTAGAGTCCATGGTACACTCCCATTTTTTCATTACTTTTTAATCAAGTTTGTGTGATGTGGCATGACATGCTCTGCTGAAATACTTTTAATGACTGTAACTTGCAATTACTATGTTTTGTTTAAACCACCTGTTTTAGTTAACAGCAGTGTGGTGTGCAGGTTAATGCAGTGGTCTGCAGGTACGATGGTCTTGGGGACAGGTGTTTATTTTTTATATGTTTATTATAATTTAAAAACACATATCTTCAATATAACTCCATTTTTCTGAGATTAGTGAAGCTGTGTGACACAGCGTGTCATGCAACATCTCACTAAAAAATATAAATGAAAGAAAAATGGGAGGAAAGGAAAGTGGTGAAATGGGGTGCAAGCTGGTGGAAAAAACATAGTGAAAGGCAGGTAGGGATGTGCAGGAAGGGTGTAAGAAAAAACAATAGCAATCCATTTTTTGAACAGCAACAACAGTGCAGTTTGACAGAATTTGTACATGACTTTGGACTCTCACCCCCAAAGAAAAGGATGAGGACCACATAACTGCATTGTCAAGCGAATTGGACCAAATTTCGTGTGTCCAGTGGACATGTGTGCATAATGGAGAGCTATGTATGGGATGATATTTTTTGGGGGGACATGTGGTCATTTTTTTTAAGGTGAGAGTGGAATGTTGGAGAAGGGACATAGGTAGGTCTGAGGAAGGTAAGTTGGGTATGTGAGGAAACTTTTGCAGACAGGCAAGACAGCAGCCAGTGTGGTGTGCGACACATGACAGAGGTGAACACCTTGGATGGGGAGGGTGTTGTGTAATCTCAGTCCCATATACCTCCACAATGTAGCAGAGTGACTCACATCCCCACCCATGGGACTATTGGCACTGCTCCATCACTGTCCCGATGGTGGCAGTGGTGGAGGCTCAGCTCCAGGGTGAGCATGCTCTCCATCCAGCACAGGCATTGTCCATACCCATGGTGCATGATCCTTTGCACCAAAATGGCAGCTCATCACAGGTGACAACTCGCCCTCCACTACTTTTCCCAGAGGGGGGGGACCAGCCCCATCCCATGGGGTGGAAATACCTGATGCCACAGGTAATGCAGGAGCAGCAGAGAGGGCACCACTGGTCTGGGTCCCAGATGTGTCACGGCTGGAGAGGCAAGTTAGATGGATCAGCCGGAATAGACCTACCTTGACTTGATGTGGTAAATTAGTTATAACAATAAGTTAAGGTTAGTAATAACCAAACCAATGCTAGTATTAACAGAATGGAACATAATATTTATTAATCCAAATACATATTCAAGTATATTATATGTAACACAACATTAAGCAACATAACAGTCAATATGTTAACAGCAAGCCAGTATGAATTAAAACATAAGGCCAACAAAACAGTGAGCTTAACAAAATATGTTAATATTGAATCATAATAGTAATAATAATAAATAATAATAAATTACTTTTTAACAAAATATAGTTAAACTAAATATATTAATATGAAATCATAACAATAAATAACAATAATAAAGTAAAGTTTAACAAACTCTATTAATATTAAATCATAATAATAAATAACAATACTAAATTAAAGAAGATAAGGGGTGAGTAGAAAGAGAAAACATACCATTAGTGACATCACAGATGATATCCCTGAAAACACTGGTAATACATACTTCTATAGGTTTATAGTGTCAGTTGTGAGTACAGTGACTAGAATTCTCCTATGGCTGATGTTGCACATGCATACCTTTCAAGCTGGTAGCATAGGACAGCATGGGACTGAATGTTGCAAATCCTCTCAGCTGCAGCTGTTGGGAGAGAAGCACACCATTATACATACCAGTTTTGCACACATTCAGCTTGAATTTTATTAAAATAGTTGAAACGATATGTACATATCTGTGGGGTATGCCTATCCCTGGCTTCTTAGACCCAGGTGTCCAAAGTTCCCCTGTTTATATACTTCAGGTCATCATACTGGTGACAACACTGCTCACCTCACCAGTGCAGGGAATACCAGTAGCACTGGTAAGTTCCATGGCCAACTGATCCCAGGCCTCAGCCTTACATTCTGAGCCCTGGTAATTGCCCTGCAACAGTCTAGGTTCATAGCGGTGTATCAGGATCCCAACAAAACCCATGGTCTCCTGCATACCCCATCTATGAACCTGAAAGTGTGAACCCTCTCCAATGCTGCCTGGCATACCAACAGTTAGAAAAACTCCAACAAATGGTGCAGTATTCCCACCTATTGGTCTTAATATGGACTGTTTTCCCGCCCTTACACATGACTGAGCAACATTCAGAACAGTGCTGCATTGCTTAGCATTGCAAAAACCAGCTAAGTGGGGGAAAGCATCGTGAAAAGTCACACAACTGTGGTGTTAGTGAAGCTTACAACATGCAAATAGTGGTAGCCATTAACATGTTTAAGCAGTGCTTAGCATGGTGCAGCACTGCCAAATGTAGCAATGTTATTTTTAAATTAAACAAAACAAAATTAAATTAAATAACAGATTTTGCATTAGTATGATTTTTCTGAAGGGTATGAAGTCTGAAACTCAAATGTCTGTCATTATTTTTTAATTTCAAGAACAAGAAGTAGTAACTCAATTGTCTGAAGTTTTCTTCAAAAGGCAGGATATAAAAAGCAAAGCTTTTGAGTTGCATCAACTCTTTCTCAATGCAGATAAAAATAATCCATTACACTCAACATTTACATCAAAAATCATCCAATTAGTCACATGATTAATTAAAGTCAATTAGTGTAAACCATCCATAAAACCATTTAAATTAACCCTACAATTCCATAATAAAAACAATAGAAACAACAAAACAACAATATAACATAATACAAACTCTTTCTTTAACTTTAAAATAGGTTTAACAGTATTTCTTGTATTCAAATCTGGGGGCTTGCCTGCTCTAAAATAATTTATCCAATTGTATTCTACAACTTCAGTTTTTGCTACAATATCACCCCCTCTTACCCATGTATTAACCTTTTGTATCACTCTGAACTTAAAGCTATGCTCATCTCCATATTCCATAACATGTTTGCTTAAAGCATTTGTTTAAACATTCCTTCTTACTTCAGATAAGTGGGAGGCTATTCTCTTTTAACTTTTGATTTGTTTTACCTATATAAAAACTGTTGCATGCAACACATTTAGCAATATATAATACATTTTCAGTAGTACATGTAGCAAAAGTGTCAAAATAAGATATTTTACCAGTAATAGGATGGACAAAAGAAGTATCAGTATTTATATTTTTATAGAAAGAGCAATTAAACAAGGGACAGTAGCTTTAGTATTAATTTTATTTTATTAATACCAATACTATTTGTCACCATATCCTTATAACATAGTTTCTGCTTCAAGTTTCTTTCCTTCTTAAAAGTAAAAGAGGGTCCTTCTCCTACTATTTTCTTCATTTCAGAGTTGGAAGTCAGTATAGGCCAGTTTTTGGTTATAGATCTAATAGTAGTATGTCTATTACACTTGGCAATGTATCTAACCATATTAACTGGCCCTTTTGGTCTCACTACCACGTTATCAGAAAAATAAAGTTTCCCTACAGTCTCACGCTCACCTATAATACTATTTACATTATGTTGTAACAAACCCTTAGGATGTCCTCTAGATTGAAACTCCATGGACATATTGTATAGCTCTGATAAAAACAATTCATGTTTTGTATTAAGTTTACTGGCACTGATAAACTGACTCTTGACAACACTATTAAATGTATGTTTGGGTTGCATACTAGTATAATGCAAAAATCTGGATGTATGTACATTCTTCTTGTGAATAGTAATATCAATTGACTGACCTTCTTTTAATAAAGTAATGTCAAGAAATTCAATCTTGGTGTCAGAAAAATTTAAATCAATAGTTAAAAAGTTAGTAGTGGTCTGCAGATAGTCAACATAAGTTCTCAATTCTTGTACATCAACTGACCAAATAATAAAAGTGTCATCAACAAAACATTTGTAACACATTAACTGTGGCTCCTTAAATGTTCCTAGTTTATAGTCATCATAGACAAAATGCCCTTTCCCAGTTAGCAAGAACAAGGTTGGCATAGGTATTTGCCACATGGATTCCCATAGCCACCCCAATTGTTGATGATATATCTGACCATCAAATAGAAACACATTGTTTTCCAGAGCTATATCAAGCATCAAACATATTGTTACAACTTTAGAAGAAGAAATAGGTTTAATAGTATTCTTGTATTCAAACCTGGGGGTTTATCTGCCCTAAAATAATTTCAGTTAAAATTTCAGAGTGATACAAAAGGTTAATAAATGGGTAAGATGGGGTAATATTGTAGCAAGACCTGAAGTTGTACAATACAACTGGATAAATTATTTTAGGGCAGAATAGCCCCAGGTTTGAATACAAGAAATACTGTTAAACCTATCTTAAAGTTAAAGAGAGAGTTCATATGATGTTATAATTTTGTTTTATTGTTTCTACTGTTTTTTATTAGGGAATTATAGGGTTAATTTACATGGTTTTATGGATGGTTTACACTAACTGACTTTAATTATTCAAGTAACTGACTGATTTTTTATGTAAATGTTGAGTGTAATGGATGATTTTCATCTGGTTTTAATTTCTCCAAGTCTTTTGGGTTTCTAATATCATGACGGCAATGGACCCCATTCCTAAATCAAAGTACAATTAAAGTTCACAAAATTAGTATTGTTTCACTCTTTGATGTCAGCCAGTAGGGCTCTTCACAGCACCTGCAATATGTACAGTAATGATTCCTTCTGCAATTTGTATGGAGTTACATGTATTAGTAACATATCTAAATACGATTGTAAATAATTTTTTATAAGAACTGTTGCTCCTACTACTATTGGAATTTCTGGGTATCTTTCTTTCACATCGCTCTTGTTTCTGCCTGAAAATCCAAATATTTTATGACTTTGCGTCTCTCTGTATGCAACAAAGTGTAGTCACTGGGTGTGGCAATTTCAATGATGAATGCTACTTTTGTCTTCTTTTCTTGGACCACTATATCTGGTTTTCTAGCATTTATCTTTTGAACTGTTGGTAATGGATAATCCCAAGTGATGTAGACTTCTTCATTTTCTATGATGCTTTGTGATTCATGTTTCCAGTGTTTTTCAGCCACATCAATACCATAATGTTTGCACAATCCCCAGCGCAACTGTCTCACCACATTATTATGCCTTTCAGTATACAATCCTTCTGCCATTAGTATGTCACAACCAGCAACGAGGTGTGCAACTGTTTCCAATTCAGTTTTACAAAACCTACATTTGTCTGTTTCTCCCACATGTTCAATGGACTTTATAAACCAATGTGTATGCAGCCCACTGTTTTCACCTGGCAGTATTAATCTTTCATCTCATGGTTTGAATTTGCCTCTCCTTAACCATTCATGTGTTTGTTCCTGATCAACATGAGGTTCTTCCAGAAGTTTTCTATACTTGCAACTATATTTATGCTTTTTCCACATTTCTTGCCTTCTCATCTGATCCATCACCTTATATTCTTTCTTTTGTTTTTTGGCACATTCAGTTGCTGCCTGATTTTTATCTACTTCTGGTTTGATTTCCATTCCTGCTTGACACCGATATGCTTCTGCTAGGTTAAGCAGAGAAGTCATCTTAGATTTATTCTCCTCATGTTTCAAAACTGTCACTGCATTTGGGTCTTGTGAGGTCAGCAGATATGTGTGGAGTCCCATGATTGCAGAGCTGTACATATAATCAATTTCAAGGAGGCCCATCCCGCCTTCAGAATGGGGAATATATAATCTTGGTATGCACTGATTTTTATAAATCATTTGGTGAGCATGAAGCATCCTTCTTGTTTTCCTATCTAATCTATCCAACACATTTTGGGGCTAGTCAATCACTCCAAAACTGTAAGTTAGGACATGAAGAGCAAATTGGTTTATAGCTTGGATTTAGTTCCTAGATGTCAGTGTTGTTTTCAGGATTAATTTAAGTCTTCTGTAGTATTCCTTACTAAGTTTTATTTGCATTTGTTTGTGTTTTATTGTTGATCTTTCATCAATTCCCAAATATGTATACACTCCTTTTTGCACAAGTTATTTTATATCACATTCTTGTTCCAAACTGATGTTTTCCTGGTGTTGCAGTTTTCCTGGTTTGAAAGTTGCTTTTGCACATTTATCAAGACCAAATGACATTCTTATATCATCTGAAAAAGTTTTGACAACTTGCAGTTGTGCTTTCAGTTCCACATCTGATGAGCTATAGAGTTTTAAATCATCGACAAATGGAAGGTGACAAGTCTTTACGCTTTGTTGTTTTCTAGGAGCCAGATTATAGTCATTGCCTAATCTGATGAGTAAACAGCGTAATGGGTTAAGTGCAAGACAGAATAGTAATACTGATAGAGAGTCATCCTGGAATATCTCCCTTTGAATTTTTATCCCTGGGATAACAATTTGTCCTTTATCATGGCTTAATTGCAAAGTGGCCTGCCACTGTTTCATGGTCACTACAATGCAATTGATCAGTGTGAGGTGCATCTTGCACATTTTTAAATACTCTTTTATCCATGAATGAAGGATACTATCAAATGCTTTTTTTGTAGAAAATCCATGCTATACTTAGATTCTTCCCCTTTTTACAATTCTCTACTATGACTTTATTTAGCAACAAATGATCCTTTGTTCCATATGACTTTCTTTTATTGCCCTTTTCTTCTACTACCATAATTGAGTTTTCTTCTAAATGACTATAAACTCTGTCGACATCAATTCCTGTGTATAGTTTATATGTCGTTGGAAGGCAATTTATTGGCCTATAATATTTACGGTAGCTTGCAGGTTCACTCTTAAGTAGGAGCATTGTTTTTCCTATTCTTAGCCAGGTTGGTGTCTGTTCTGGGTGTGCATATAAATAGTTCTTACTCATGTCTAAATCTTGGTGCAAAGATGTTAATACTTTTAACCAGAAGTTAGGTACTGCATCTGGGCCTGGGGTTTTCAAGTTAGAGGTTTTTCTTAACTTTGTTTCAGTCTCTCTAGTTGTTACTTCATCCCATTTTATATCCTGTACCTTTTAACTTCTTATTCGTTCTTTTACTTCTTATATCCATTTAGCATCTTTGTTATGTTCCACAGGATCTTCATAGATATTTCTCCAAAATGTATCTTTTTCTTCTTTTTGGCAGTCTTTGAATTCCTTTTACCTTATTTCCCAGTTCTCTATAAAACCTTTTTGCATCACCAATAAATTCCTTATTTTGCACTTTTCCTTTATATTTATCTTCGTATCTTCTAAGCTTTTCTGCCTGTACTGAAATTTTTAGTTTGTTATTTGTGATAGTGCATGATAGATCCTGGTCTTTTCTAATATTGTACATTGCTTTTATCCCATCTGTCTTTTTTAGTATTTTTGTTGATCTATTCCCTCTTCTATAGTTTTCTAACCATGACACTTCTTGTCTTAATTGCTTTATAATTTTTTATTCAATATTTCCATGATGGTATCCGATTTCTCCCCTTCCTTTCCCTCAGTACCCTGTGCTCTTGTGGTAGAACTTTATCAGTTATTAATCTAACTGCACAGTAATATATCCTGTTTACTTCTGTTATATCGCATAGATCTCTATGAACAGTCCTAATTACTGTGTTCATTTGTTTTATCAGGCTTCTGACTTTTAGGGTTTTATTAACCATCTGCAGTCTATTTCTTTCATTGATCTTGATATATCTGTCTATGTCTATTAAATCAAGCAACTCTTCTCTTAGCTCATTTTCTTCCAAACTGAGGTCATATCCCTTGTTTTCCACTTCCTCCTGGCATTCTATATAAGGTTCTATAGCATCTTCCTGTGGCACATTCTCTTCTATTTCATCCTGTGCCATCCATTGCTCTATCATATGGGAACTTATTGGCCTATCACTCCTCAACATTGACTGCATCAGAGCTTCCACAGTTTCCTCTTCCTTCCATTGCTGTCTAGCTTCAATTGAAGATTTATACTAATTTCTTGTGGAAGGCTCCAAATTATCTTCATATTGTACCTGACCAATTGCTTCCTGTTCTACTGGTTTCCCCTTAATTTGGATATCCATTACTCTATCCTGTTGTGATGCTTTCTGAATTAGATTTTCTACACTGGGTTCTTCACTTTGCAGGTACTCCATAACCTCAGTCTCTATTTCTTTAACTTCTCCATTACTAATCTCCTTTTCTACTTTTCCTCTTTGTCTTCTGGTTTTTTGTATTGTAAAGTTTTCCATGTCTGGATTCCTATGCCTGTATTTCTGTTCAAATATCTTTGGTGCAGCTCTTTTTGTATTGGTTAGTTTTGCTTTCTCCCTCTGCATAAATATTACACCATATTGAATCTCTTTTTCTTTCCCATGTCCATATTTCCTCTTCAGATGTCTCCTGATCTTCCTGTTTCTCCTTACTTTGGGGACTCACTCCATTCTGCTGTGATGTAACCTGTATTAGACCTTCTGCATCAAATCTTTCACTTTGCAGGCACTCCATAACTTCAACTACTATTTTTTTAACTTCTACTTTACCAGTCTTTTTTTCTATGTTCCATCTTTATGATATTATTTTTTTTATTGTGAAATTTTCCATATCTGGATGCCTTTGCCTATATTTCTCATCAAATACCTTTGGGGCTATCTTCTTAACATTGATTAATTTGGCTTGCTCCTTTGCATAAATATTGCACCATATCAAATCTCTCTTTCTTTTCCCATGTTCATATATCTTTTTTTTTACTTTTTAAATATCTCTTGGTTTTGTTGTTTATATTTTTGCACTTCCTCAGATGCTTCTTTTTTCAAACAGATCAAAGTTTCTTGATCTATATACTGTTTTTTCACAAACCTGTTGTTTTAAGGAACACAAATTTTCATTTGAAGCTTCTGACAGTTTTTCTTGCGGAAGTATTTTTCTTTCCTCTAATTTCTCTCTTAATAATTTTTTATATCTTGTGTCTAGAAATTCTGGGCTTTTTGCATAATAGTAACAATACATAATTTCTATCTTATCCTTAATAGTCCACTTTATCGTCTTTATGGCTCTTCTTTGGCCTATCAGTTTTTGTGATTTTTGTGGATTGCTACTTCCTTCTACAACAGGAGGGCCATCCACCTCTGGGCCTGGCCTGGCCCCATTGTAGTAATGTTTCTCTATTTTGAGGATTCTACACTGTCATCTTTTCCAATCCTGGCACCAGTGCACCTACCAGGATTGGGCACTTTTTTATCCTGGGTCCTTGTGCACCCAGCTATCTTTTTTAGTTTTTAACCTACTGCTGCCCATGATATATGCTATATAAATGGTAATATATCAGTGTCACCTTGGTGAGATTTTGTGAAAACAGGGTCCATCTCATGAAGGTATTCACTAAGACTTGAGGATGAATTCACATTCAGCACTACTACTCTCCTTTGCTTGCTGACTTTTCATCTCTCCATTTGGACCCCATTCTTCTCTCCATTCAGACCCCTTCATCTCTCCATTCCATTATCTGCATTGAGAAAGAGTTGATGCAACTTGAAAGCTTTGCTTTTTATATCCTGTCTTTTGAATAAAACTTTGAATGATTAAGTTGCTGCTTTTTCTTGTTCTTTTCATTATATTTGCAATTGGGACTTTTGTTTGGTACCTGTGGATTTTTTTGGATTGCATACATAATTTTATTCCTTGTGTCAAATACGTTTCTAACCAGCATTTGGATTTACAGCCGGCTCATTCCTTGGATATATGGCTAATACTACTGGAGCTACTTCCTTACATAACGTCCTCTTGGTAAGGGAGAATCCTTTAATAAATACTTTTACTGATAATGATATTGACTGTAGAGTGAATCTTTTACCTAATAAAGAAAGCAGTGAATTAATTCAACTTATACATAGCTTGGAGTCTAAAATGTTACAGTTCAAAAGACTGCAATGGCAATGTTTAAGTTTCAATACATATTTAGCATTGGGTATTGTTCCCCATGGACTATGTATTGTGAAAATACCTACTTATGGTAACAGCCATCCTCATCTGCTAAAACAATGGCAGGAACTGAATTTGAGGGTAAGTGCTGACTATATGCGCCTAATGAACAATTATTTTGAAAAAATGGAAGCCGAGCTATCTGCTGACAGAGGCTTCTGAGAACAGACTGGTACAGTCATTAGAGTTCTCTAATGTTTCTGCCAAATTTAATAAAATGCTGGAAAAATTTAAGATATATGAAGAGAAGTTTATTAACACAAAAAAAAAAAACATAAGCTGACTTGGGACATGTATGATTTCGAACAACAATACGTTTTTCATTGGCCAAAGAACCCTAACCAACTGATGTCAGCATTAAAACTGACAGTTTTGCCTGCTCAACTTTGCTGCTCTGTGCCACAACATGCAAATGGCAATAAAAAATTATGATAATTAATTACATCCAGTTACTATTTTTAGATGTCTGGCAGGTGTTAGCTGTTATATGTAACCACAACTTGGCAGTGCTCTGTACCACGCCATGCAAACACAAACAGAAAAAAACAAAAAGAAAGAAATACAAAAAAATTATTACACATTTAAAAACTTCACAGCATTTCAAGAGTAGCGGAGAACATTACAGGGATCCTCACCCTATACATAACATCTGACCAGGCATCCACAGCCATGGGATAGCCTATACACGTCTGCCTACACGGATTCAATATCCCTCTTACTATGTGCTCTCTTGGCAGAACGCCATGATTAATATGCATGGCGTGCTGCCGAGGAGGAACCGTGGCCGTGTACATGGGTACATTCCATGTAGGCTCTACGTGGAGCCTACACGGATTTTATTAAATCCTGGGGTGTGTCTAATTACCACCATATTGTATATTTTTATAGTTGTTTAGCAATAAATATGATAGATATGTATATTTGTATATTTAATATAAATTTCACAGGACAGCTTAGCACACAGAGCAGGAATGACCGCTGACCCAGTAAGCAAGAACATGCGATTCCTTTCTATTATATATATTTTTATGCCATTGTATGAGTATGTACCAATAATACCTTTACACAGAAAGAGAATATACATATTTCTTCATGATGTCAAATGAAAGCCTACATAGGTTCATAGGATCATAGGGTCATTGCAAGTTACTAGGCTACTGGCCCTAAGGCCTTTACAAGCCTAGTCGAGAATTTAGCCTATGTTCCAACAAGTCAGCACCCTATGCCACTGTCCAGCAGGGACACAGGTTGAATCCCAGGGGGTGTATTTTCTGTTCCCCATCCAGTTATCCAGGTTGGCTTAAAAATGTTTAATTAGGTACTCTGCTTTACATGGAGAGGGAGTCTATTCCACAAAAGGGGGAGTCTGTGGGACACAAATCTATCCTGCCAATGTGTTCTATTGATATCACAGACCAGGTTGAGGTCGCTCATGTGGGTTAATCAAGTGGAGCTTGACTTGCGGATATGCAGCAGTCTCGTCAGGGCAGGATCTGAGATTGCTTTGTATGCCAGACAGAGGTCGCCTCTGAGGAGTCTGTATGAGACTGAGTAGAGGGACAGGATTTTTAGCCTATCTGTGTAGGGTAAATGTTTGAGGCCATGGATTCTCCAGGTGAGGAACCGCTGTGGTCTCTCAAGTTGCTGCATGTGCTTTGTGAGGTACATGCCAAAAGGGGCATTGTACTCAATAATGGGTCTTATAAGGGAAGAATACAGGAATGTTATGACCACCTTGTCCCTGGATGAGATACCCTTACTAATGAGGTGGGCCATGTAGAAAGCTTTCTGTACAACGAAGGCAATATGGTGGCCAAAAGTCAGATGGCTATCAACCTGGGTGCCCAAGTCCCTCACAACTGATTGCATGCTTAGTACCTTATTATCAATGTGATAATTTGTGGGGATGTCACTCTCCACAAAAGGGATGATGATGCATTTTTTGGCATTCAGTTTGAGGCCATGTTTCTGGCACCAGTCATTTGTACTTACATAATGATGCAAAAGTTGTCACTTATACCTGCTGTTTATCTAATACCAATTTGCACATATTTATACTTGTTTAGTAATAAATATGAAATATGCATAAATATCATATTTCTGTAAATACCTCGGGTATTGTTCACCTGGATGCATTGTAGAACAACATTACACACATCCAGTCAATGCAGAACTCAATAATGGCCTCTCAGACAAATAAGGTACTTGTTACCAGTTAAAATGTGAATTATTTTCCAGAAATGTTATGAATATATGCCATATGTTAATAATCATATTAATAACTTTGACCAGAAGGTGTTTATATGGTACTCCATGGCATCAAATGAATGCCTACACAGTGCTAGAAAAACTTTGTACTGATAGTTAATATCTAACTAGTACTGCTTTACAGATATTTACATTTATTTGTCCATTAAATTTATTTTAATATTATTAAGTGATAACCTGGCAAAATGTCAAGCCTCCATGAACCCTGAGAACACTGCTGCCTACATGAAAGTGTTCACAGAAGCCCTATAAAAGCATGTTAATAGAGGCAGCTGTACCCACCAGGAAGAAGTACAAAACTAACTCAAAAAAGCAAGCCCCCCCTGGTGGAATACAACATCAATAGGCTGTATACCAGAAGGAAGAAACACATAGCAAAAATTAGGGGGTGCAGCACCCAGCAAGATAAAAGCACTCTCCTCAAACTAAACAAACAACTCAGAGGACAAGTAAGTCAAATTTTAGGTAAATTTGGCCTCCCAAGCCAAGGACACCCACAAGACATTCTTTATCTATGTCTGCAACTTCAAAGGTAATACACAATTGTGTGCAGAGCTCATTGTTAATGGAGCCACCTCTATACTGAGCCAGAAGATATAGCAAACCAACTGGATGGCAAATTCAGCTCCAACTTTAACCCTCTGTCTCTCTCTCGCTCAACTTTCCCTCAGGAAATACCATCAAATATAACTCCCCCTACTATACTAAGGAACAGGTCCTTAATGATCTCTCTAAGGTGAAGAACACTGCATAAGTGGGCCCAGACAATATCCCAAGATGCCTTCTAAACAACATGAAACATGACCTAGCAGAACCTCTGGAATTGCTATTTAACTGTAGTCTCCAAGCAGGCTTCATGCCTCATGCATGGAGAACAGCAAAGGTGGGCCATCTACAGACCCTGGAAACTAATAGTCTGATATACAAAGCCATGGAAAGAATTATCATGGAAATGATCAGTTATGAGCTAGGAAACCTCTAGACAATGGACCCAACCCAATTTGGTTTCATCAAGGGCAGATCATGCCTACTGATCCTGGTGGACTTCTTTGCGAATGCCACTAAAGCAATGGATGAGAATCATGTTGTTTATTGGAAAACAGGTGATATTGGTAGATGTCTTGAAAGAGCTGGGGTGTACAATGTTTTCAAGCATTTTACCTAAAGTAAGATGAATGGAAGTAGGAAAAGTGTGAGAAGCTCATTTGGCAAGAGATTTAACAATTGCAGTTTTCCAGAAAGAAGGCATGCCATTTGTGGTGAGACACAAACAAGATATTCGCTAAAGGGAGTGAAATGGTGTCTCATCAATGATATTGGAATGGTTTACTATCATATTTGTGAACGTCATTTAGATGAACGTAACGCTTTCTGACAAATATTGTTGGGAATCAAAACACAGAGCAACCAAAATATCGAACAGTGCATTTCAGCAATGTTGAATATCAACTTTGCTGAAATAAAGTTTGCAGGGGGGCAAGCCACCCTGCACCCCCCCCCACTTATATATACAAACTCCGAGATCACACTACAGTGAGGGTAAGGGTACATTTCCCAATCGCCACTATAGTGGGATCTGCACCACAATATTGAAGCTGACAATAGCGGCTGTTCGCTTATGTCAGCTTCGACATTGTGGTGATTGAACTCTCAATTCAAGAAACTGATTTTCGCACATATTTGATCGTCTAAATCTTCTTCTTCTTTCAGCTGCTCCCATTAGGGGTCGCCACAGCGGATCACTGTTTCCATTTCTTCCTGTCCTCTGCATCTTGCTCTGTCACACCAACCACCTGCATGTCCTGTCTCACCACATGCATAAACCTTATCTTAGGCCTTCCTCGTTTCCTGTTACCTGGCAGCTTCATCCTTAGCATCATTTTCCCAATATACTCTGCATCCCTTCTCAGCACATGTCCAAACCAGCATAGTCTTGCCTCTCTGGCTTTGTCTTCAAACCTTCCAACCTGGGCTGACCCTCTAATATACTTATTCCTAATCCTGTCCATCCTCGTCACACCCAGTGCAAATCTTAACATCTTCAACTCTGCCACGTCAAGCTCTGACTCCTGCATTTTTGTCAATGTCACTGTCTCCAACCCATATAACATAGCTGGTCTCACTACCCTCTTGTAGACCTTCCCTTTCACTCTTACTGGTACTCGTCTGTCACAAATCACTCCTGACACTCTTCTCCACTCACTCCATCCTGCCTGTACTCTCTTCTTCACCTCTCTTCCACACTCACCATTACTCTGAACTGTTGATCCCAAGTATTTAAACTCATCTACCTTTGCCACCTCTACTCCCTGCATCCTCACCATTCTTCTATCCTCCCTCTCATTCACACACATATATTCTGTCTTAGTCCTGCTGACCTTCATTCATCTTCTCTCTAGAGCATATTTCCACCTCTCCAGGGTCTCCTCCACCTGTTCCCTACTCTCACTACAGATCACAATGTCATCTGCAAACATCATAGTCCACGGGGACTCCTGTAGGATCTTGTCTGTCAACCTGTGCATCACCATTGCAAATAAGAAAGGGCTCAGAGCTGATCCTTGATGTAATCCCACCTCCACCTTAAATGGATCCGTCACTCCCACCACAGACCTCACCTGTGTCACACTACCCTCGTACATATCCTGTACCACACTTACATACTTCTCTGCCACTCCCGACTTCCTCATACAATACCACAACTCCTCTCTAGGCACCCTGTCATATGCTTTCTCTAAGTCCACAAAGACACAATGCAACTCCTTCTGACCTTTGTACTTCTCCATTAACACTCTCAGAGCAAACATCACATCTGTAGTGCTCTTTCCTGGCATGAAACCATACTGCTGATCACTAATTATCACCTCCCTTCTTAACCTAGCTTCCACTACTCTTTCCCATAATTTCATGCTGTGACTGATCAATTTAATCCCTCTGTAGTTACTACAGCTCTGCACATCACCCTTATTCTTAAAAATTGGTACCAAAACACTTTTTCTCTACTCCTCAGGCATCCTCTCACTTTCCAAGATTTCATTAAACAATCTAGTTAAAAACTCCACTGCCATTTCACCTAAACACCTCCATGCTTCCACAGGTATGTCATCTGGACCAAAAGCCTTTCCATTCTTCATCCTCTTCATAGCTATCCTTACTTCCTCCTTGCTAATCCACTGCACTTCCTGATTCACTATCCCCACATCATTCAACCTTCTCTCTCTCTCATTCTCTTCATTCATCAGCCCCTCAAAGTACTCTTTCCATCTACTCAACACACTCTCCTCACTTGTGAGTACGTTTCCCTCACTGTCCTTTATCACCCTTACCTGCTACACATCTTTACTAGCTCAGTCTCTCTGTCTAGCCAATCGGTACAGGTCCTATGATGATGTCCTGTGATGATGATTGTGGTGATTGAACTCTCAGTTCGAGAAAATGATTTCCGCACATATTTGATCGTCTAAATGACAATTGAATATGTCATAGTAAAACTATTGTAATGAAAAGAAGATGCTGTTAGAGCCTCGTTGGGAGTCTGTTTCTATATTATGAAGAAGTTCCTCTGTGTCTTCATGTTTTTTGTGTTTGAAGTAGAAGGGATGATGAAGAGAGAAGGGGGGTGTGTTAGGTGGATGAAAGGGGTGGGATTGAGGGGGTTCAAGATTTCTAAAGTCTTATAGGACATTACTGGGAGAGAGAGTAGTATTGCTGCATTGAAAGACAGTAGAGGAGGTGGGGTTTTCTGTTTTTTTCTTCCTGTGTGAAGGCAAATTTCTTTCAAAAAATGTTTGGGGGAGTTCAAGAAATTAGCTTGTTTGGATTTTAAAGGGATGATTTATAAGATCTGATTATTTTATTTGCTTAAAATGTTTGAGGGTTGTGAAGTGGTTATGATTGGGTATGGTGGGATCAGATATCCATTTAATGCATGAGTCATCTCTGAGGTGTTTAGACGTAATCCTAATTGTTCTTTTTGGTTTACAGAGTCATTTTACTTCTGGAAAGAACTGGTCTTGCTGTAAGATGAGAGTTAATGATAGGATATTTTGTGGCAGTGTTTGTGTTAATCTTGTGAGAGAATGGTATTCCAAGAGAAAGAAGAGAGAGACTTCTTTTCAGTTTGGCAATGCTTTCATTGGCTTGAGGTATGAAAGATTTTAGGATTGGGGGAATTTATGGATTGGTTTGTGACGGAGAAGGTGATGTGGTTTAGTATTTGTTGCTCAGTCTTTGCCCTTCTATCTTGAAGACTAATATGGCATTGATCAGTTGCTGCACCTCCCTGCTAGAGAGTGACTGTAGGTCGTTTAGTTCATTGGTCAGAGGTTGCACACCTTTCATAAAGGGTAGCATTAGTGCTGTGAAGAACTGCATTAGAAGTGATTCAAGTCCTTTATGAGCTTAATGATATATATATATATATATATATATATATATATATATATATGGGTACATGTCAGTACATCGACAAGTAAGAAGATCGACATCCACTTCACCGACACATGAAATAATCGACACCACAAATCACGGACATTTAACAGGTAAGAAGTTTAAATTTCGCTAATCATGCCTACCATGTTTTAGTAAGTGTGGCAGTGTTATGCATGTGTGGTAGGCATGATTAGCGAAATTTAAACTTCTTACTTGTTAAATGCCCGTGATTTCCGGTGTCGATTATTTCATGTGTCGGTGAAGTGGATGTCGATCTTCTTACTTGTTGATGTACTGACATGGACCCATATATATATATATATATATATATATATATATATATATATATATATATATATATATATGTGTGTATTTGTGAGTGTTTGTATGTATATATGTCTCTCTCTCTCTCTCTCTCTCTCTCTCTCACTCTCTCTCTATTTATGTCCTTTTACTTACACAGAACTGTTGACAAGATTGTTCTTAAATATACTTGCATTATATCATAGTTTGTGCATTCATGCCCACAAGCCCAACTAAGAGTGATACTGGCACATTTTCTTTCGGTGAAAGTGTTCTTGTGTGGCTTCACATTCCTGAGACTTCAGTTGTTCAAATATTACCATGTATCTTGGTTGATATGACTCCTTCAATGTAACATTATTGAGGCAAAACTGCACATTGTTTTTTTTTTCTCTTACAATAAGAAGTCATATTTTGTGAAAATTAAAGCAGCACTGAATGTCCAAGCTTTTCTGGGGCAGTCTTTATAAACATTGGTGAAAGTATGCATTGGTCTTGCCGCAAAAATATGAACATGCAGTTAAATTGCGATGTACAAAACCATGCAGCACTACAGAACAATAAGCCAAAAGGTACTAAACAAGGTGGATGCAAGTTCCAGTATAATGACATGCAAATGCAAAAGATAGTTACGATACACAGTCATAGGTTAGGGAAATGAAAGTTACAATTCACAGTCATAGGTTAGGGGAATGAAAGTTACAATTCACAATCACAGGTTAGGGGAATGAAAGTTACGATTCACAATCACAGGTTAGGGGAATGAAGGTTACAATTCACAGTCACAGGTTAGGGGAATGAAAGTTACTGTTCACAGTCATAGGTTAGGGGAATGAAGGTTACGATTCACAGTCACAGGTTAGGAGAATGAAAGTTACTGTTCACAGTCATAGGTTAGGGGAATGAAAGTTACAATTCACAATCACAGGTTAGGGGAATGAAAGTTACGATTCACAATCACAGGTTAGGGGAATGAAGGTTACAATTCACAGTCACAGGTTAGGGGAATGAAAGTTACTGTTCACAGTCATAGGTTAAGGGAATGAAAGTTACGATTCACAATCGCAATTTAGGGGAATGAAGGTTACGATTCACAGTCACAGGTTAGGGGAATGAAGGTTACGATTCACAGTCACAGGTTAGGAGAATGAAAGTTACTGTTCACAGTCATAGGTTAAGGGAATGAAAGTTATGATTCACAATAACATGTTAGGGGGAATGAAGATTATGATTCACAGTCACAGGTTGGGGAATGAAAGTTATGATTCACAGTCACAGGTCAGGGGAATGAAAGTTACAAGTTACAGTCATTAGGAAATAAGTTGTTGCTCCACGGCTTGGACATCTCTGGTTATATACTACATAACATGATTCATCATTGGCAGCAGGCAGTACAGGCAGTATTTCTGGGACACTCCAGCAGCAGGACCTGCAGTGACCACCTCAGCATTCTTCATCAGTGATTCCACTGCAAGCAGAAATCACCAGCAGCTGTACCACTGTCCTCCAGACAGTGTCATGAACAATATATGAAGCTATAGGCAAAGCAGCAGCATCTAGTCCTCTTCTGTGGGTCGTGACAAGCACACAGTTGCAATGCAGTGGCACATGGAATAAAATAGAGTGTTTTCTCATGGCCAGGCTGAGCAGTGCATGGATGACTCACTCTGGAGAGGCATCCATGTGTGCACTGAAATATATGTGCGAATGTGAAAGTCATCCCCTAGTAAGTGTGTATTTGAGCAGGTGCATCACTGCTATGTGTTATACATGCTGCTGTTACAGTCCTATAACATGCACATATAAAGTATTTATTATATGCACACAAAAAGTACTTATATTGCTTCCTTCTGACTACTGCATATTGTTAAACTCTAAACTCTGTCATGTCTTATACATTTTATTCTGTAGTGTGAAATTTCAAGTAGCAAACTCAAAGATTTTTGTCAAAAAGTTAGTTTTATTTAGATAAACATAAGCAGGCTGACTTTCCAAAAACCAAACCAAAATGTAACGAAGGTAAAATAAAACAGCGGTTCAGTGTTCAGTAAAGCTAACAGTTCAGTTCATTAGCTGCTTTAGTGAGAATGCTTCTTTTGGGTGGCAGGGCTGTCAGTCTTAATTGAACTGTCCAGTGAGACACTGCACAAGAAATGAAAGTCTATTCAACAGTGCTCAAATTAAGTGATTCCAAAGCTTCTTTTCACAAAACTTCCACTCATGAAAACAAATATGGGTATGGATTAACAAAGCATTGTTGCGTCATTATAAGTGAATCTGTGCAATGAGCAGCCATGCTCAGGTTATGTGTGATTCAGAAAAATAAGCTCTGTAATGTGGCGGCCAGGCCAAGCAATATAATTGGGCATGGTATATGCTTATGACTGTATAATAACATGGTCATGAGCAACTTTACTGAGTTTATGAATTATTATTCATTATTTAATTAAAATAGACATCTCCAGGTATGATAAGGAGGCAAAACTAGATGATAAGGTAATTTATAAACTTATAAATGTCACTCAGTGGAGCTGTACCTGCAGCATATTCAAACCTGGTCAAGTGTTCAGTTTGAGAAAATAGTAATTAATGTTAAGGATTACCTTCCCCTTGCAGTACCCTGCTCAGTACACTCTCCCAAACCATTTAAAAGTATTGTTCAACTTAAGTTAGACTAGGTGAACTACTATAATACCACTTAAAAGCAGGCATACCTGACAGGTAGAGCTGTGGCAGGTTCAGAAATTGCTGCTCTATGAGTTGTTCCATAACACAGCTGTTATCTCTGCTTACCCCTGTGCAAATTCATCTGGCTGCCCAGAATAATCATGCTAATTAGAGCTCAACTCATTATGGATCATTATTTATAAGAAAATATTCTAGGTATCATGTTCTATTGTACTTACCGCTGTGCACATGCTTGATTCACATTGGGGAGCACTATGAAAACTCTGCCCAGGCCATGCCTCTTGGGGGAAACTGTAATTCTACATATCTTTAAAAAGAGTCACCATAGTACTTGATTTCTTACCAGCATAGACAGAGATACAGAACTGCCATGATTCACACATTAATGTACCAGTGTGAATTATAATAATACAGTACCTATACTTTCCTAGCCCACTGTCCATCACAGAGATGAGATGCCCATTGTTGTCCATCAGTGTGGGGTAGGTGGGAAATAAGATCAGATCTAGGTGTCATTTTTCATTGAAATTCTTCAAGATAAGATATCACACCTAGCGAAGGAGAGGGTAGTGCTCCTTTCAGCACACAGATGTGGTATGAGGAGGAGCCCAAAATAGTTCTGGACATCCTCTGTAAAGATTATAGCCAGATTCTCCTGCAGAAGGGCTATAAAGGATCTTAGTATAAGACCAAATCCTGGAATAGTTTAGCGCAGGCTATCACTCATGCTACTAACAAGCCACGCACATGAGGGAGCAGTGTCATCACTATTACAGTCATATGACGTGCCACAATACTGTCATCCTAGACTGATGGCAGAATGAAGTTAAACAGCAGTTACCACCTCATTATTCTAACACCTGCCATTGTATGCAAGCTACAAATATTACAACCTGCTTTTTTATCTCTATTGCCCCTGAAGAAATTGAAGTGAATAGGCAGCTGTAAAGGATGAGTCTGGAGTGCCTTTGAGAGCATGGAGATGAGTATACGTGCTTCAGACTGTACAGCTTTTAATAGTAACAGTAGTAGAAATTCATTCTCAAACAGTATACCTTTCAGACATTACTGCTAGTTCTTTGATAACTATTATAGATTTAAGGAAGAATTATGGCTGTTGAATGTTATTGCCATGTTTGTGCATGCACTTTGTTATGTATTTGGGCAAGTGGGTCAGGATGTTAAGGCTGTGGTCTCACAATGTGAGTTTGCCAGCGAGTTCATTCCTCCTTCCCCTTAATTTCTGTTGTCATGAAATAGTTTGGTTAAGGTTTCTATCTCATTATATTAACTATAGCACTAGATGCATTAGATGAAAGAAATATGTCTGGGCAACATTGCTGGGTGGGAGGATATCTTTATCAATGTAGCAGTTTCCATTGTTTAAACCCATGAGTGAACTGTAGATCTGAGGAGCATGGGCTCTTTGTATATGTACATTTGTCTCAGATATCATTGTTGGATATTGAACTAGAAGATCCTGTTGGTTTGCCCAAGTAGTTTATCATTTATTTATTTATTTTTATTTTACATTTGTTGACCGGGGTAGTCTAGCTGGACATGTATCCGTTTACAGTAGAGGCCCGGGGAGAAAAGCTCCAAAAAGGCACGCAACAATTATATATCAAAAAAGAAAAAACTAATATGCACAAAAACATACAAGTTAACCAGAGAAATTGCAAACGAATTTAAAATAGTTAAAAAGTAGACATAACAAAGAGGATAAATAAAAGCATGGTGCTATAGTTAAACTAATAAGACAGAAGGAAACAATGCAGGAATAAATTACAAGGGGAGAAAAAAGATTATTAGTAAGGCATACTTCTAAGAAGTGACTCTCAACAATTGAAAGAGTGAGTTAGGAGCTCAGTAAGGGAAGGGGAGCAAGATTAGGTATATGGAGACATGTTTTCAGTCGGGGTTAGTACACGGACATAACCATTGAGTTTTAAGATGTTCTTTGATATGTTTTTTGAAAAGCGTAGTAGAGTGTTGATTAGTTATTTCTTGAGGAAGTTTATTCCAGTTTTTACCTATGGAATTTGAAAATAATGCGTCACCAGCTTTATTGTATGATTTAGTAACAGATACTAGAAGTTTATTGGCAGAGCGAAGTGTGGCTAGGTTTTTATAAGGTGAAATTAGTTTTGTCAGACTAGGAGTATCGTCAGGGAAGTAAAGGGTCTTATGAATGATGAGTAGTTGTTGGTAGCGTAAGTGGTTATTTAGCTCTAGCCAATTGAGTTGTTTGAGGTTGAGACAGTGGTGAGTTCTGAGGGGAGTAGCAGTAATGAATCTTGCTATACTATTATAGCAGGTAGAGAGTTTAGAAGTATTGTTTTTTGATAAGTTAGTGTATAAAGCTGAGGCATAAAAAAGAGTAGAGATCAGGTGGGTCTGAGCAATGTTTTTTCTCGCTATTGGGGTAAGAAAGGGTTTAATTCTATAGAGCATCCCAATCTTTTTATTTACAGCTTTAATAGTAGAGTTAATATGGTCATCGAAGTTGAGACGGTTGTCAATGGTTACACCTAACAGTCGAGTGGTCATATCAGGGTTTATACAGGTAGAATTATTTGAGGAGATAGTGAATAATGGTGTGGGAGATTTATTGGTTGGAGTAAAGAGAAGAAGCTTAGTTTTTTTGGGGTTAAGGAGGAGACAATGTTGCATAAACCATTTTTCAACGTTTTGAAAAACTGTTTGTGTGGTGGACTGGAGGGAGGAAACATTTTTAGCAGTGCAGATCAAAGTAGAGTCGTCAGCATATTGAATGCAAGTAGCCTGAGGCACATTCAAGTGTAGGTCATTAATAAATAATGAGAAAAGAAGGGGACCTAAGATTGATCCTTGTGGAACACCAATATTTACTGGGGTTAAGGATGATAAGTTGTTATCCCAAAGCACTGCTTGTTGCCTATTATTGAGATAGCTCCTGAACCACTGTAGAGAGTGTGAGCTAAGAGAAAAGAGGTTGAGTTTATGAAGAAGAATATTATGGTTAACCATATCAAAGGCTTTTGATAGGTCTATGAATAGAGCTGAGGAGAAATGGTTATTGTTTCGATTATTATTTATGGAGTCATCCCCTAGTAAGTGTGTATTTGAGCAGGTGCATCACTGCTATGTGTTATACATGCTGCTGTTACAGTCCTATAACATGCACATATAAAGTATTTATTATATGCACACAAAAAGTACTTATATTGCTTCCTTCTGACTACTGCATATTGTTAAACTCTAAACTCTGTCATGTCTTATACATTTTATTCTGTAGTGTGAAATTTCAAGTAGCAAACTCAAAGATTTTTGTCAAAAAGTTAGTTTTATTTAGATAAACATAAGCAGGCTGACTTTCCAAAAACCAAACCAAAATGTAACGAAAGGTAAAATAAAACAGCGGTTCAGTGTTCAGTAAAGCTAACAGTTCAGTTCATTAGCTGCTTTAGTGAGAATGCTTCTTTTGGGTGGCAGGGCTGTCAGTCTTAATTGAACTGTCCAGTGAGACACTGCACAAGAAATGAAAGTCTATTCAACAGTGCTCAAATTAAGTGATTCCAAAGCTTCTTTTCACAAAACTTCCACTCATGAAAACAAATATGGGTATGGATTAACAAAGCATTGTTGCGTCATTATAAGTGAATCTGTGCAATGAGCAGCCATGCTCAGGTTATGTGTGATTCAGAAAAAATAAGCTCTGTAATGTGGCGGCCAGGCCAAGCAATATAATTGGGCATGGTATATGCTTATGACTGTATAATAACATGGTCATGAGCAACTTTACTGAGTTTATGAATTATTATTCATTATTTAATTAAAATAGACATCTCCAGGTATGATAAGGAGGCAAAACTAGATGATAAGGTAATTTATAAACTTATAAATGTCACTCAGTGGAGCTGTACCTGCAGCATATTCAAACCTGGTCAAGTGTTCAGTTTGAGAAAATAGTAATTAATGTTAAGGATTACCTTCCCTTGCAGTACCCTGCTCAGTACACTCTCCCAAACCATTTAAAAGTATTGTTCAACTTAAGTTAGACTAGGTGAACTACTATAATACCACTTAAAAGCAGGCATACCTGACAGGTAGAGCTGTGGCAGGTTCAGAAATTGCTGCTCTATGAGTTGTTCCATAACACAGCTGTTATCTCTGCTTACCCCTGTGCAAATTCATCTGGCTGCCCAGAATAATCATGCTAATTAGAGCTCAACTCATTATGGATCATTATTTATAAGAAAATATTCTAGGTATCATGTTCTATTGTACTTACCGCTGTGCACATGCTTGATTCACATTGGGGAGCACTATGAAAACTCTGCCCAGGCCATGCCTCTTGGGGGAAACTGTAATTCTACATATCTTTAAAAAGAGTCACCATAGTACCAGCATAGACAGAGATACAGAACTGCCATGTTTCACACCTTAATGTACCAGTGTGAATTATAATAATACAGTACCTATACTTTCCTAGCCCACTGTCCATCACAGAGATGAGATGCCCATTGTTGCCCATCAGTGTGGGGTAGGTGGGAAATAAGATCAGATCTAGGTGTCATTTTTCACTGAAATTCTTCAAGATAAGATATCACACCTGGCGAAGGAGAGGGTAGTGCTCCTTTCAGCACACAGATGTGGTATGAGGAGGAGCCCAAAATAGTTCTGGACATCCTCTGTAAAGATTATAGCCAGATTCTCCTGCAGAAGGGCTATAAAGGATCTTAGTATAAGACCAAATCCTGGAATAGTTTAGCGCAGGCTATCACTCATGCTACTAACAAGCCACGCACATGAGGGAGCAGTGTCATCACTATTACAGTCATATGACGTGCCACAGTACTGTCATCCTAGACTGATGGCAGAATGAAGTTAAACAGCAGTTACCACCTCATTATTCTAACACCTGCCATTGTATGCAAGCTACAAATATTACAACCTGCTTTTTTATCTCTATTGCCCCTGAAGAAATTGAAGTGAATAGGCAGCTGTAAAGGATGAGTCTGGAGTGCCTTTGAGAGCATGGAGATGAGTATCGTGCTTCAGACTGTACAGCTTTTAATAGTAACAGTAGTAGAAATTCATTCTCAAACAGTATACCTTTCAGACATTACTGCTAGTTCTTTGATAACTATTATAGATTTAAGGAAGAATTATGGCTGTTGAATGTTATTGCCATGTTTGTGCATGCACTTTGTTATGTATTTGGGCAAGTGGGTCAGGATGTTAAGGCTGTGGTCTCACAATGTGAGTTTGCCAGCGAGTTCATTCCTCCTTCCCCTTAATTTCTGTTGTCATGAAATAGTTTGGTTAAGGTTTCTATCTCATTATATTAACTATAGCACTAGATGCATTAGATGAAAGAAATATGTCTGGGCAACATTGCTGGGTGGGAGGATATCTTTATCAATGTAGCAGTTTCCATTGTTTAAACCTATGAGTGAACTGTAGATCTGAGGAGCATGGGCTCTTTGTATATGTACATTTGTCTCCGATATCATTGTTGGATATTGAACTAGAAGATCCTGTTGGTTTGCCCAAGTAGTTTATCATGTTAAACCTCTGTCTGTCCGAATGCAGGTGATGATGGCTGTTGGTTTAGATCCCCCTCTCATTTGTGCATACTAATAACCCTGTTAAATTGAGAACTGTTTTTTGTTTAAGAATATTATGTTTAAGTGTGTCATAATATATATATATATATTATATATGTGTGTGTGTGTGTGTGTGTGTGTGTGTGTGTGTGTGTGTGTGTGTGTGTGTGTGTGTGTGTGTGTGTGTGTGTGTGTGTGTGTGTGTGTGTGTGTGTGTGTGTGTGTGTGTGTATGTGTATATATGTATACATCAGCTTCAGTTCTTCATTGCATTTTTACTTTCTTCCTCACCTCTTTCTTGTTACCCTTTATATTACATAGATTTATTTTGCATATTATTTTGTTTCTCTCAATTTCTTTTACCATTATATGCAGCAGCACAATGACCTATACCCATCCTACATATGTTCATAGGTTTATAGGTAAATAAAAGGCTAGCTGCCTTTTCAGGCCATTTTAAGCTTAGCTAATTTCCCACAGTTGAAAAGCAAACCCTGTACATTGCATCTGTGAGGTAAGCACCTTAACCACCATGCCAAGCCTCAACCCTGGAAGACCTGCAGGCCTATCAAGATCCTCACAGATGGCAGTTGTAGCACTGCCACCAGAAAACACTCAACGTACTGGGTCCCATACTTTCATATGGGGTTCATGATTAAACCTAGTGAAAACAGGTGGATTATAAATGAGGGAAAATTGAGGGAGAGTGGGGTTACTAAATACAGTTGTTTATTATGATTCTTTAAAATTGTACGGAGTATTAAACTGGGTAAAGAAAAAGAATGATAATTGAATAGTGAGAGTGCTCAAATACAGTTGCAAGACAATCTGGAAGATGAAGAAAAAAGGAATATGTAATGAAATTAAAAATTATCAAGAAAAAATAAAGGAAAATAAAAAAATTATGATATAGGGAACGATAGAAGGATGTGGTATAAAAATGGGATGAAACAATATTACTGTGTAAATCCATGGAAAATGTACTAGAAGAATTGCTTAAAGCCATTAAAGTAAGAAAACTTGTGAACCAAGACAGTAGACTGTTATGATATCCTATCCTATGGAGAGTTGCGATAAATAAGTTACCAGTAAATGCGAATATGTCATATAAAACGAAAGCTGAAATAGTGTTTTTATTTTGTGGAAGGAGGAGACTAGAGATTGTGTTTTTTTTTGAAATGTGAAAGAGTGGTGAAACTCTGGAAAAAATTGCGTGAAGAATTTTTTTTTTGAGAATGCTAATGAATTTGATGATGTATGAATATTATAATAATAAGAAAAAATAATATGTAAGAAGGGTAGATAAGAATTTTATTTTATGCAATATGGGTTATTTGTAATGAAAGATTGAATGAAATTGTATTTAATGGGAAATGGATTTTGGGAGATATACTGTGAAAAATCAGATTATGGTTCTGGAAGAATGAGTGATGGATAAAAAGCTAAAGAAAAGAAATGTATATAGATGTGCCTGCAAATATTTACATTTTGTTAATATGTCAAAATGTAAATAATGCTTGTATGTTGCGTTAAATGACCCTTATTCTTTTTAAAGGTTCCATGGAATCTTTTACATCCACCTGAAATACCACCAACTCAATCAGATGCGATCTCGATTTAAGTATGATGATACTTCAATGCTTTGTAAGCTTGTATTTCTCATTCTGCTAATTATTTTTCTTTTGCTATCATTTTTCATGTAAGCGTATACCTTAGCTACAACTTATATATTATATATTTTGTGAACAATAAAAGCAATTAAAATGATACAAATAGTAATGTTATCAGTAAGAAGTATTCTTTAAATTAATAGTCAGTGCATTCATAGGGGGTAATTCAATAAAGCCTACATGGAGCTATTCTCCATGTAAGAATAGCGTTAAAGCTCGGACACGGAACATGTCTGCCGAGTGATCCAGGAAACAAGGCTGGGGGTGTGCACAAGCCTCACAGCACTGTGCAGACACGGCTGTGATCGCATAATGAAAATCACTGCATTTGCTTGTGAAAATCATGCAAATTTTGTGATTTTTGTGATCCAGGAAGCAGACAGGCATCCATGTAGGTGCTGTATCTGCAGGAAAAATGTACGCGATTACTAACCATGTACCAGAATGTAAAAATAAAACAGGGGCTGTGACAATTCAAATAAAAGCATTTATTAGGTGCAGTAGGCATGCCAATGGCCAAATCAATGGCCATTGACATTTAGAAGTGATGCAATTAATGAAAAATTAAAAGTATTTTTTTATCATATATGTCACATTTAAGCTGTGCACAGTGACGCGCAAACATACTGTTGCTGTTTGTCTTTCGGCTTTTCCCGGTTAGGGGTCGTCACACGGAACTCCGGTCTGCTAATGATTGGTAGTAGATTTTTACAGTGTCGAGTTGCCAGCTCAATGCCCAACCTTCAATGAAGGCCCACCCATTCATGCATGTCTTTCAGAATGCCATTTGACACGGGGAGGACATGCAGACTCCACACAGAAGGCACTCTCCGCACTCCAGCCGAGAATCGAACGGGAGAACCTCTTGCTGTGAGGCAACAATGCTACTGCTGCACCACAAACATACTAGGCTGCAAAAAAAAAAAAAAATTTAAATTGTAAAATATGATAGATAAAAATATATTGAAGTTTCCCATTATACTGGCCAGAATGCAGAGTCATACAATAGCAGGTTATAGTGGCTGCTAAGGACATAGGCTCTGTTGTAGTGCATTATCTAGGGTATATGCAATTAGGTGTATGTAAATGAGCTAAATTTATTGAATAGCAAAATGGGCCACCGTGTCTGCAGGTACTAACTGTGTAAGGGCTAGAACCATGTTAGTGTAGGCAGAAGAGACAGATGACATGAAAAAGGGATGTCTTATGGTTTGTGCAAGCACATTGGAGCTCAGTGGCTCCTGTTTGTGCTCAGCTAAGCACAGCTAAGCAGGGGTGTGTGTCTGAGGCTGCAAAGTTGTGCCTAGCTGGTTAAAGAAAAGCTAAGCATGCTCGTGTACAGGGGGGGGGCTTTTCTGCTCAGCAATGTTTACACTAGCTCCACGAGTTTGCATGGAGTGCTGCGGGGCTGAGCAGTAGAAAAATTAAAAAAAAAGGGGGGGGGGGGGATAGCCTGGGAAAGCCAATCAAGAATAAATGACTGATATGCTGTACTCCACTGACACTTGTCTATTCAAAACCCTTAATAATATAGCTGGCAGGTGGAATGTATCATAGTCAGCCAATCACACAGGCTACATCTGCAGCACACCAGTATAAAGTATGCATACACCCTTCAATCTGATTTTTCCCACAAACTCTACACCATTGGACTACACACGTGGAAATTTTAACTGACAAAATGATAGGGGCTGCTGCTGCTCTGCTACATCTGTATGCACTACAGGCTGAGGTCAGTGATGATGATGATGATGATGATGATGACAATAGGGCCAGACTGAGGAGGAGAAGTGTGTTCAAGCCCAAGGTAACCTTTCGGGGGCTACATGAGCTGGAGATAGTAGAGCTCTACAGGGTGGACAGTGGCATACTACAGCAACTCACCGAGCTATGCCAGCCTCACCTCAGATCCAGAGCCAACAGAGGGGAACCCATCTCAGTGGAAACAAAGGTATGTGTAGCCTTAAGAATACTAGCTACAGGTACTTTTTAAAGACCTAATGGGGACATCATGGGGATCTCCCAGGCATCCACATCCAGGGTACTCCACCAGTTCCTGGATGTCATGCTAACACATGCCAGTGAGTACATTTATTTTCCCCAACACCCCTGAGGAGAGGACCACCAATATGGGTCTCTTCCACCATGTATCACACAACCCAGAGGTACTGGGTGCCATAGACTGCACTCATGTGCACATCAAAGCACCACCCAGTGTGCAGGGTAGAGTCTACGTCAACCACAACGGGTATCATTCCAACTGCCAGGTCATATGCAATGCCCAGGGCATTATCATCAATGTGTGTGTTGGCAGCCCTGGCAGTTATCAAGACTCCCATATCTGGCATGCATCACAGCTGTACCAGGAATTTGTCAGGGGGGGACATCCCGTATGGCCATCTAGTGGGGGATGCTGGTTACACACTGGAACCATGGGTGATGGCACCCATCAGAAATGCACACATATGTCAACTGAAGAATGCCATAATGAGACACCCATACAAACTAGGAACATCATAGCATGCGTATTTGGGTTGCTCAAGTCATGGTTCCGCTGCCTTGACATATCTGGTGGAGCCCTGTAGTACTCTCCAGCCACATGTGCACACATGTTCATAGTATCTGCCATGCTACACAGTATGATCCTCTAGAAACAGCTGCAACAGGAACATCACAGGGAAGGGGGGCACAGTCCCCCACCATTGCTAAGGTCCCCACAGGCACAGGGGGACTCAGTGGAGGAATCCCCTGAGCCTATCCATGTAGGCAGATGTAGTTGTGCCCAGTATGCCCTGGCCTTGGCAAAGAGGCAACGCATAGCACATACACTGACACCCTAGGGGCCCAGGGACTGACACCTCACTCTGACTCACATACACACAGTAAAATGGATGCCAGCCACATCACACTACCTATACCTTACCATGTATAAGCTGTGTACTGCCTGCATCTGAAACAGTCAGCCCTGACTGTCCTCTCAACTGCTGCTGGCACAAAAAATGGGTCACTCTTATTAAAAATAAATGAATGGGGTAGTAGACTGTGGTAGCATATGTATGGTATTGCTGCATATATGCATGGGACTGGAGTAGGTTACCAGGATAGCAGCAGACAACGGACAGCTATGGGGGACAACAGGAACTCTCTCCCAAATACTGGCTTCCCCACAATATGCAGTAGGCCCTAAGCCAGCAAAATCCACTACACTATGTTAGGAACTTACAAACAGCAGGGTCAAACGACAAATGCATGGAGGTCAATGTTGGAGTCCCATACATAGCTCAAAACCTCTTACAGCAAGAGGTCTGTACAAAGCCATAAAGAAATGTAGGACAAAGGCCCAAAAATAGGGACAGGTCTTAAATATTGCTCTTACAAACATAGAAAGTTGATAGAATAACAGGTGTTGCAGTAGCATGAATTCTCTGAAGAGCAAGAGGTCTGAAAATCAAATGTCTGTCATTACTTTCTAACTTCAGTCATTAATGATTTCACTAATATTGGCCACACAACCACGATTTTATGAAATCTGGACCCAAAATATGAGCCAAACATCTGGACAGTATGTGAAGATGTGTACAGTTGAGAGGTATGCCCCACTCCCCTCGACACACCCATGTTCCCATAGAACTGCAGTTAACATTTATGTTTGTGAGGTAATAGCAGCAGACCACACATTCCCAGGGCTGTCAGAATCAACTTGTTCCATTTCTACAATATGCAGGGGTCAATGTGCTATGTATGTTTGTGGTTAATAGTGTTAATAGTGTCAAGATGTAGACAGCACTTGCTGGTGGTTGTTGTGGCTTAGTGGTCAAAGTACAGTACTGTGGTTGTCAGGGTCCATGGTTTGAGACTGGCCATGCCAAATATTTTGCATGTCAGCTACACCAATGGTATGAGTTGTACACACTGTCCAAAAGTCAATATTTGTTACTGCAGGAATGCTGGACAATGGAGGGACAGGGGACCCTACATATGGACAGTACACAGCTCGGAGAAACCTACACAGTGCCTAGTAGAACAGCAGGTTTTGACAAGTCAGTCTACTGCCAGGATATAAAGGCTGCCACGTTACTGTTTGAGTGCTGAAAACAAGTCAGTGGACACTATGCATACCCCTGGAATGACAGGGTGTCACAGAATGTCCACACGTATGCCTTATATATCTTTTCTGCTTGTCATAACATTGCATTTGCCTGCCAAACTATTTGCAAACCAATAAAGGTTAATGTGAAAACATTGATGACAGACAGTTGAGATGCAGATGTCATACCCATAAATAAATGCAAGCTAATACATACAAAACCATTCTACCAACTGTCTGCATTTGGAAGAGCAATATTAAGAGCCTGCCTCCATGTCTGGACCTCTGTCTGACTGTTACATATGGGCTGTCCAGAAGTCTGTCTGTAAGAGTTTGAGAGCTATGGCCAATGTGTAGCCTTATAATAACAGTGCAACACAAACCATCTGAGGACCACAGCAGATGTATGGGGCACAATGATGGACAACCTGCTAAACAGGTACAGTCAGAGGTGTGATGTTACAACTTCTACCCCACTCATATCATAACTACAAATACATAACATCAGCAACTGTGGACAAAGGCTATGACTGGACTACAGAAGGGCAAAGAGACACATATAAGGGGAAGGGGAACCACTGGCCAGACAATTTGTGCTATAACATAGTTCCCTGCAGTGTATGGGGTCAGTAAACAAATGTCTGTCAGTGCTCCCTCACATTACTCTATACTGATCTGCCACTGACATACCAGGAAATCACAGTGCTATGTAGAATATACCCCACATATTATGGAAAACTCTGCTCAGTCCAATGTACTCTGTACCCAGACCAGGATATAACTCAGTTAATAAGGATATCACACAGCCAGGAGATCAGCCAGTAAATCACTGAGGTGCTGGACTGTTTGCACAGGTTCATCAACCAATCGGCTCTAACACACAAAATTCTGGACCAGAGTACAGCTAGCTCTGGAATGGAGTCCAACTCTTATTATTGAAGGTCATACTGGGCATGGTCCTACACTTAGAGAATTACAGCCCATGTCTAAAGCCACATCTGACTATACAACTGTGTTGTCCAGATATGTCTTTTATACAGACAGCTATGTACACCTTAACTGTCAGTCCCAACCCCCATAAGACAGGATTACCCTCAGCTATCTGGAGGTGGCACATATGTGATATATCTACATCTGTTGAGTGTGATATATATATATATATATATATATATATATATATATATATATATATATATATATAGGTAACATAAACAAATATATCAGTTGTAGATAGGCAGAAACAGGGGGAGGGAGAGGCAGATAGAGACATATAGAGAAAGAGAGAGAGGCATAGTGAGAGAGAGATACCCTGAAAGGCATAGAGTGATTTCCTGATGCAGGCATTTGCACACCAATTGTAAGCTAGTATGTGCCAGTATGAAGGTGAGCTTCATTGTCTAATATTAGTGAGGTAGGGGTTGTAATCTCACATCACCTGTCGTGTGTGTGTGTGTGTGTGTGTGTGTGTGTGTGTGTGTGTGTGTGTGTGTGTGTGTGTGTGTGTGTGTGTGTGTGTGTGTGTGTTTCTAGGTTGAAGCATTTTGAGGCATTTCCACTCAATAAACCCCCCATAGCCCTACTTTACAGGGCCTGCTGATGTCATTCACCTTAGAAGCACCCTTGGACACTTTTCACCTATATAAACTCCGTGGCACATGCAATAAGTATGTTGCACTATAGTACATACAACTATATAGGTAGGGGTTCTAATCTCAGCACTGGTAACTGTGTATTTGTGTTTCTAGGTTAAAGCATTTTGAGGCCTTTTCCACCCAGTAAAACTCCCACTGCCCTACTTTACAAGGCCTGCTGATGTCATTCACCTTAGAAGCCATGTTGAACAATCTGTAGGTATATAATCTACCTGGCGCACGTGATAACGATGTAGCACTATAGCACAGAAAAATAGGGGTTCTAATCTCAAGACTCGCAACTGTGACACTGTGTTTGTGTGTGTGTGTGTGTGTGTGTGTGTGTGTGTGTGTGTGTGTGTGTGTCTGTGTTGGTTATACCATTTTGAGGCCTGTACCACCCTGTTGATGCCCCTATTGCATTACTTTTCAGGGCCTATTCATGTTATCCACCTTAGATCCACTGTTGGACACTCTCAACTTGGTGTGTGCAATAAGTACATCACACTGTAGTGCATATAACTAGGTAGGCAGGAGTTTGAATCTCAATGCAGGCAACTGTAGAACTGCATATGTGTTTGTGTGTGAAGTATATCCCCAGTGGCTGTCGTGTGTGTTGGTTATACCATTTTAAGGCCTGTTGACCCCCTCCAATGGCAGTACTTTAAAGGGCCTGTTGATATCATCCACCTTAGATGCATGATTTTAAAGTCTACAGGCCATGCCACTCATCTGTACAGATGTATGCTGAATGTCCAGATGTTTGCAATATAGATGTGGTCCATGTCTCATAACAATGGGGTTACATGTCACATCAGTGGCAAATCCTTGAGAGCTGATGTCACAAATAGTGACAGACATTTCAGCTTCCGAAATCATACCCTTCTGAAACATCATGCTGATGCAAAACCTGTTACCCTTTCACTTGTCTAGGTTTCTAAGAGCAATATGTGAGAAGTGTCCCTATTGTGGGGGGGTTTCGCCCACCATTCATGAAGGCATTCCCAAGATGAATTGCTGTAAGAGGTTTTGAGTTATGTCCCTGGCCTATAATGTCCGTGGTGCATGTGATATGTGCATAGCCCTATAGTACATCCTAGTCAATAGGTAAGGTTTCTAACCTGAGAATTGCCGGCTGTGTGAGTGTATATATTTCTGTATGCTTATCCCCTGTGTGTATGCAATTGTTATACCATTGTGTGTGCCTGTGCCACCCTGTTAACTCCCCCCATTGCCAACCTACACAGGGCCCCTATAGATGTCAATCACCTTAGATGCACAGTTACACATTTTATAACACAAAGGCACTGTGGCACTTGCAATAGTCATGTTGATCTGTACTGTACATAAGATAGGTAGGTGTTCTAATCTGAAAAGTGTCAACTCTGTGTGCATGTGTGTTTCAATGCATGTCCCCATGCAGCAGTGTGTGTGTTTGAGATGGCTCTACCATGTTAAGGGCCTATTAATCCTCCATTGTCAATCCTAACAGCCCCTGCAATTGTCACCCACCTGAATAGTAGTGGAAGAAACTGCAAAACTATGGTAGCTCTGCGGTGCTTGTATTATGTATATAGCACTATCATATGTAAAATTAGGCAGGTAAAAGTTCTACTGTCAACAAGAGCAGGTCATGCATGGGTGTGTTTGCATGTATGTATGTATACCCCCTTGCAGCAGTCTAACTGTGTTATGGCCACCAGCATACCTCTCAACCTCTCACAGAAATAAATCTGGTTAAAGCCATACAGAAAAGTGGAGCAAAGGCCAAACATTGAGCACAACCTTCACATATTGCTGTGAAACGCATGGAAAGTAGATACCAGAACAGATTGTGCATTTGAATGCATTTTACAAAGGGTATGACTTGTGATATGACAATATCTGTCATTAATCTCTAATGTTAGTCTTTCATGATTTTCCAGAAATTTGCCAAAAAAACACAATGTCATGACAAACGGAAATAAAATATGTGACAAACAGCAGGATATTCTGCAGAAATATGTAGTGGTGAGAGGTATGGCTACCATGTGTACCACCCTGCAGTCCATGTTTGGCAAGGTGTAACCTGTGACAACAACTCAAACAATACAGAGGTCCCCGGCGTGTAGGACAACAAACATTTCATGAAGTTGTCTACTAATTGCATAGAGCAGTTATTGCACATCAGAAGCACCATAATGTCATGACATATAGTGTAAGATAGTGTAATTTAATGTAATGTCACACAAAGAAACTGTCATATGAGCAAACCAAAGGACATCCTGTGTGTTGCACTTGCCGTGGGTATGGTATGTCCTGCCAACTGTCATGTTACTACAAGACTTGTCCAACAGTCCACATTTGATAAGGTGTCAACCACAACCTGCGTCACATATGTGCGTCCAATATGTAGACATGGAAGGCCCTGTGACTACCTGCTGCCCTCAATGACCCACATGTATCTAGGCATGAATGCTAACTGCCACCACACACATATGTAGGTACTGCATAAGGCTGTGTCAACTGTAAGTAGTGTGCAGTCTGTCATTGAGCCACAAACTGCTTTTAACACACTGCAATGGGCCATACAGTGGGTATGGAATGGTGCCAATGTCCTGGCCTCAAGCTGAATGCAGACAACAGTGTCCGCATACCATATGGCAAGGACATGGCCCAACTATTTCCCACATCAGCAGCAACCCCATGAACACACACACACACACACACACACACACACACACACACACACACACACACACTGCAATGACAGACCTGGTTACTCAGCATGCTAACAATGTTGCATTCAGGCAACAAGTAGTGGCAGTGGTCAGAAAAGGTTTCTATGTGATTCACCACATAGGTAAAGGGACTGCATTCAGACAAAAGGTGGACATTACCTCTGAATAGCCCTCAGTCAGTACAACACTCCATTAGCGGCATGGCTGGTCTGCTATGCAGCTATGTAGATATCTGCAGAAACTGTAAAGGCTATATTAGCATCCGCAAAGGTCATCCATGGCCCTCAACACCTGTGCCATGCAGAGAGTCTCTAATCAGTGCTACCCCAGTGAGTATTTTTCAAGTTGTCCACAGCTGTCTGTGGCATGCCTAGATGGCAATATTATGATCAGCCCTTTAACAGCTGCCCCATATACGACAATATAACCCTGTGTGCTTTACCGGTATGACAGGCCTGAATCACATATGACACAGCACAAAATGCTGATGGAGAGACAGGTTTATCAACCAGAGGCTGCCTTGTCTCACAAATGCACTCCCCAAACATGCCAAACACAGGAACATGCAGACCCTCTTCAACTGCTTCAAGGCTGAGTGGATGGGAAATAAAAACAAACATCTGTCCCAGGGCTCCAACATGTGTCCATCAATGCCATGGCCAATATGTGCTAATTGATGATTGTGTTGGGGGAGAAATAAGGGACCCATGTCCAGTACTCTAGTAACCTCCTCTGTAACTATGAACCTTATGATGCTAAGGAACACCCAGGTGACATGTATCAGGACTAGCTTGCTGTGTCAATGAGTATGCATGCAAAGTTAGCTGTCTGCCCCCATTGTCCCTCAAACACTGTTCTACACATGCCTTGGCAATAAAAAGGTGTCCGTGTTGCCACCTCACCATCTTGAGCTTCTGTAATGGCAGCAGCTCACCATGACTTACACATGCAGACACCTGAAACAGAAACATAATACAGTCTGTAAGACAACAGTTAGTCAGAAGTACTAACAGCAATAAAGCATCATGGCACAAAGCTACATACACTTTGATGCTTACACATGACAATTGGCAGAAGACAGCACCTTACAGGGCATAACACCACTACACTACAAAATGTCATTTCCTGCACTATATTCACCCTGTGCATTGGTCACATATTAGCATGTCCCTGCATCAATGGTATGGATAACAGGGATGTGGCACAGGTATCATCACATGCACAGGATGTGGTGTGGGGTTGCCAAAGGCCTAGGCTGTGCCATACAGTTGACATCATGTGTGTGTGTGTGTCTGGAGGGGTGGTAGTCAGCTGGGCCATGGAAAGGAGCTGTGTGCATCTGTTGGTGACCTGCACATGACAGTCATATGTGAGTGTGTGCATGTGCACAGTCAACCCTTTGCTAGCCCTACATGAGGGTATGTTGGACAGCCATGGACCGTACATGGCAGAATGTACAGTTCACCATCTCTGGTCACAAACACGGGAGCTGGTTTTGCCAGGAGTGACACTGGCACCACCATAGGTTCATAGGTTTATAGGTTGGTACTGGACTATCTGCCCGAAGGCATATATTAGCCCAGCCATGATGTGCGGTATTCACTGCCCCTTTAGTAGTTCCCTAGACCCTTGTACTAGCAGCTAGTACCCATGGCCCCTATCTAGTAGTGCTGTTGGTGTGATCCCCGGTGTGAACTTTCTGTTACCCATCCACTCATCAAGGTTCCTCTTGAACAGTGATAGTGAAGGGCTCTGTCTTATGTAGATCGGGACCCTGTTCCATAGTAAGGGACGTCTCTGCGAAGGGAATCTATCCCTCCAGCATGTTCTATTCATTGTTGTGTTGAGGTTTATATCCCTAGAGCGTGTAGCTCGAGTAGATTTGGTTTTGCTAAGATGGAGCATGTTCAACAATTCTGGGTTGGACATGGCTCTGTACGTTAGACAGAGATCGCCTCTGAGAAAGTGGTATGCAACAGAGAACAGTCTTAGCTTTTTCAATCGTGCTGCATAGGGCAACTGTTTGAGGCCAGTAATCCTCTTGGTTAGGTATCTTTGTGGTCTCTCCAGCTGCTGGAGATATCTAGCCAGGTACATTCCAATTGGTGCATTGTACTCAATAATGGGTCTGATGAGGGAAGAGTAGAGGGGCACCATTACATCCTTAGATCTTGATGCGAACCCTTTTGTGATCAGATGGGTCACATAGAAGGATTTACTAACCACTTTGGCAACATGGTTATCAAAGGAAAGCTGACTATCTACTTGGGTCCCTAGATCCCTTATTTCTTCTTCAGATTTCAGGGGATTACCTCCTATGTTGTAGTTTGAGGGTACTCTGTTTTTTTCTACTATGCATTTTTTACTACACATTTTTTTGCATTTAGCTTGAGACCATGGCTTTGACACCATGCACCATGATCTTCATGTCAGCCGGAGACTCTATTATAGCACCCAGTTTGCAGTTGTCTGCAAACTTAGTCAGCCACAGCCCTTCCGTGCTTGCCTGTACTTCTGAGAAGTATATGCCAAACAGGAGGGGCCCCAGGACAGAGCCCTGAGGCACACCACTCGTTACTGGTCTGGATTCGGACATAGATCCCGCTACTCTTACTTTATGGGATCTGTCTGAGAGCCAGTTTGCGATCCATCTTGTGATATAAGGGTTTATGCCCAGGCTGGTGAGCTTATCAATAATACCTGAATGGGGAATGGTGTCAAATGCTTTAGCAAGGTCAAGGTAAGCCGTGTGTACCTCCTTTCCCTTATCTATAGCCTGAGTAACTGTCTCAAAGAAATCCACCAGGTTCGGGAGGCATGATCTGCCCTTGACGAAGCCGAACTGTGTGGGGTCCAGTGACTGGAGGTTCCCAATCTCTCCATTTATGAGTTCCATAATGATTCACTCCATAGCGTTACAGATCAGACTGGTCAGGCTTATTGGTCGGTAGTTCCCAGGGTCAGTTATGGCCCCACCCTTGTGTAGCGGGACAACCATTGCCGTGTGACATTTTATGGGCACATATCCTTTGGAGAGGCTCAGACTGAACAGGGTATTAAAATGCGGGGTTAATTCCTTTCGGAGCTCGCGTATGACACAGCCTGGTACACCATCTGGTCCCATGGAGGCAGTGTTTTTAGCTTTAGATAGAGCCTTGTTAACCAACGTATCAGTAATAATTGGACTTGCACATGCCCAAGACCAGATTTGTTACTACTTCCTGATGGTGACCGGTGTCTGCTGACTCTGTGTCCCACACGGGACCACCCAGGACCACGTGCCCATGGCCTGACACATTGTGTTGTTGACAGCACCCTCCCTTTGTTAGTGCGGTGATACTGCCACTGCGGGAGTGTGAGTGTGCATGACTACGTAGGCTCTCAGATGATGTTGCTGCTGATCTACATCCACATGTCCGACGCCCTACTCCCACCACATGTTCAAGCACAGACATTGCATGGTTAAGGACTGACAATGTCTCACCCCATTGTCTATCCACTACATCAGCAAAATGATGTAAGTATGCCATGGAGGTTGTCATGCATGCGAGACAGTGTTCCATCCATGACCCTGAGCATCCTTCTGATGTATTATTCACAACATGCCTGTGCCTCCATGACAGACCAAAACATGCATTGGATGACACATGCTGTGGTACCTCTGACAAGGACTGGATGGGCAGCAATCCTCCTTTGAGAAAACCTGTCAATCTGCCTGTGTGGGTCCCACCAGCTCTCTGGCTATGGCTAGTGTCTACAGTCTCAGATGCCATAGTCACCACACTACCCTGTTCAATGCCACTACCCTCCAATTGCCCAATATCTGTGGTTGCTGCGGACTGGGTATGTGTGGGCATACTGACCATGTGTGTGAACATTGGGGGTGGAAGTGGGATGTCAACCAATGGGACAAAGTCAGCCCCCAACAACTCCACCTGTGCCTCACAATGGCCACCGTCATCATCAGTGTGCAGTGAGACACTGACATCAGGTTATGAGAGGGACACACTGCAACCCCCATGGTCACCTGTGAGGGGAAGACATGACTATATTAATTCCTGCACTATAATGTTTGATGATACACACACACACACACACACACAAACACACACACACACACACACACACACACACACACACACACACACACACGTGAGGTGTCACAACGGCATTATACAGACCACACCTTCAGACTGATGCCATGCAGAACACACAATCAGGCCACAACGGACACACTCTGAACAGGCCCCAACAACATGCGGTGCAGCTATATCCAGTTAATGTTGTTAGTACTATACACCTGTGAGATACATGAGAAGTTGGAGTATGTGATGGACCTCCACCTAAGACACAGTCCACCTGTGTACACAATACTAATGCACCCCTGTGTAGCACAGTGGCTACACCTATACCAAACTATGCGGGAATATGTTACAGCTACTGCAAATATGCTACTGTGATTACCAATGTGATGCACTGCAGTGAACCCCACCACAAGTGCACATGGACCATATTGCAATATGATTATGCTTAACAGTTGTGTGCATGGCAAACTGGCAGCCCTTAACATGCCTAGGATATAGGTGACCCATAACATGATAGTTCACACTCACCAGCTACAGGTTGATGTTCCCCAGCCACACCAGAAGTACCTATGGACTTGTGGGAGAGAGGTGTTGTCAGCACACACACAAATGGCAATGGTATAGGATAATATGTGCATTTATCAACATGTACCATACAAGCTGTGATACTACCCACATTGCTGACATTCACAATATGTGTGCACATGTGTGCATTACAAAACCCCAACCACAGATGCAGATTGATCTGACAAATGCATACAGGTATGCAGAGGCTGCCACTATGAATGCTACAGTAGTAACATGATGACTACTGGAGGCTTACCTGGATGCTCCTCGGCTGTGGACTCTGTGCCACCCACCTCCACGACATACGTACTGATGCTTTCCTGTAAGCTGGTGACTAATGCCAGATTTGCCAGGAACTCCTCTGTGGCAAAGAGTGTTGGTTGTGTAGCAGGCCCTCTACCTGTGGTGGCATGGTCCCTGGTCACAGCTGCAGCCCTTTGCCTTGCATAATGTATGAGATCTGTAGCATGGTGTCAGACCTGTTCATATGTCCTGTGCTGGTGGCCCACATTATTGACTGTTGCTGCCAGTTTTGCCCACAGGGCAGCACATTGTTGCAGGCTTTGGCGGCTCCTTCCCAACAGTACCTGGTGATGGAGTCTGAGGGCTTTGATGATTGTGGCAGTCTCGGCCTTTGAGAATGGGGGTTGCATCTTCTGTACATCCCACCTGAAAGACATGAACAGGGGAACACCTCACAGGACTGCATACACTGCTCACCATTATGTACAGACCCTGCACATACACTATTGGCAGCACTATCCACCATTAACCCCCACATCATACCCCTGCCATCTACCAGCACAGTATGCTTCTAGGTATCAACAACATGCTGCCATTACAGCATGTGTTGCCCCCTGATCCTGATGTTTCATGCTACTTGCTGCATGTGCTATGAGGTGTTGCACTGCATGTAGCTGTTGCACCTATTACTGCTTGGTCACAAGCTGTCTACAAGGCCTGCTGTGGTGTCAGCCTCCTACTGTATTAGTTATCACCCAGTCTGTAGGCCCACCCCTCAGGTCTCTCTGGCCTTCCTCTGTCAGATTCTGCAGTATATGGCTGGATAATTTCCTACGGTTTCCCCCAGCCAGTGTGCCTGATATTGGTGTCCTGGCACCATGTAGCACCTGCTTCATGTACATGGATGGACAGCCATCTACAAACACCACTAAGGACCACAACAGATGAGAGTTGGAATGACTGTCGGAAACTGCATTCCATGCTCTCTGCCTATTTATGCTGCATATCTGTCCCCAAATAGGTTGTCAACACAATCAGTACACCTCACACACAAACATCTGCAGTGGTCCTCAACATATGGAGCCACAAACAAAGGGCATGTCTGAGGCAAAGACACACATGAATGCCACGGCCATATACAGCACATAACACACATGGCCACACATCTGTGTCCCACAGTCACACAGGCATCAGCCCATGTCAAACATGTTACACATCGGGAACTCCAGTGGAGATACACTGGTGTGCCTCTGACCTGGCTGTGCATGTGGAAGGTCACAGTTACTTTTGTGTCAGGTGACAGACTCCACCATACTGCCTGCACACTGCTGTCTCTCACCAACAGGTACTGTCATGGGTCTGTCACAATACATGTTGATGTGCCTGATCTGACCTGACATGTATGTCTCTGGACTAAATGCAGTGAGACATGAGTGTGCACACAGGTTATGCATCCCAAGCAGGTATGTCTGTAGCCTTATGCAGCATTTTGCTGTCACCCAGACAGATGCTACAATATAGAACACTACACCAACCAAAAAGAAATAAAAACTGAAGACCACAGATGAAGAATCCACTATATACACTCAATTTATTGTACCTCTAGTGCTTTGGCAAACACCTTCAAGGAGTATAAAACATCACATAACCAACACAATTTAAATACCCTAATATATCAAGCAAATTACAATCAACATTAATCAGTTAATCAATAAACATTAAGAAACCTTGTCAAATTAAAAGCCTCCAGTTACATTCTACATTCAGACCCTGAGAAAATAAAGTGTCATATTTCAAAATAAAAATACTTTCTTTATACAACAATACAGTCAGGGAATGATTGCCCTTAACATGTCCACAATTCTCCTGTGATATTCCAGGGATTCCAGTATCTGTGAGTCAGGAGTAATGTGTTAAACAGATCACGATGCTCTGTGAGAGGTGGCCTCCATCTGTTTTCACAGGTCTTCATGCGTCTGGCAGTGTTTCCCACCACCCCCATGGTGACTCCTTGAGTAACATTGGTGAAGTTATCACTATCAACATACAAGTGTCAATGCAGCACACATTGAAGAGCATGCTGTTAAATGTTAGAGGTGTAGACATGCAGTTGCCCTCATTGCAAGCATTACTAGTCCTGGGAACTGCAGACATCTGTGCAGTCACACATACCATGGTTCAAAGGTGCAGAGATCACCCCAGCCTTACATTGTCAACCATCCTATTATACATGCAGAAGCCAAAGTGTAGCCAATCATGTCATGAGATATGGGGTTTTCAGATATATTAGATACATACACACTGTACAGGCAGTAAGATGCACAGGGGACAGTGCAAGGACAGTTCACCATTGCCAGCACAAACCTATTCAATTCACAGCTAGCTACCAGCCTCCACCTATGACCAGGATGCCCATTCTGCCTATATGGACCTCATCAACTGTATTCAGAGTTGGGTCTGTACCCTGAATCTGGGTCAGTTGAACAACCCTAACATACATTGTAAGACATACCCATGCCAGCACACAAATGGCTGTAAGACATCATCAGTGGATGTAGGAACACCTTGGTGTGGCCAAAGGCTACTCCCCACATGAGGTGAAGGTTCATTGCAGTTGACATTACACAACATGAGTTAACAATGCTGCACCCCTACAGTGTCATCCTCCATGCCAAAGCAAATGTCATGCAGTCACATTTGCAGTCACCATCTACCACAATACCCATCCACCTAGGGCAGCCATACATACACCTCCAATGTGGAATACATCCTCCTGCAGGGGATATACACACCCTCACTGGCCCTAAACCATCATCAAGGACTGACACCAATTTACAGACATATGTACAAGTGCTATATGTGCATTGATACAGATGCATGTAATCAGGTATAACAAACAGGTCTACATCATCCCTGATAGAATATGTACCCCTGTCTGGTGGACATGTGCAATACATACTATCCAGTACAGGGAAGACATACCGCTGTCTGAAACGAAGTAGGGGCAGGTGCCCATTTTGGAGCACTATCTCTTTAGTGTGTACACGAGAATGGGATCTGTCATGCAAATCTGCACAACAAACATAGAGCCTACATTGTCTACATCCACTATACACAATCATCTCCCCTACTGTACATATGTCTGCAACAGTGCAGGAAGCAGCTGCAGCTGCTCACTTGTGGTGCTCAGGGACAACAGCTTTACCACTGCTGTTGGTATTGCATACCAGATGCCTGACAGAGTCAGTGTAGGCGGCACTCCCTGTGTTCCCCATGAGTACATCAGGATGTCCACAGTACATCACCTATCTCCTATATGTGGTGAACAGGTCACCACTGCCATGTGATAATCATGGTATACATCTGCCATGGGAGCCTATCACATCACAGGATGCATCCTACATGACCTCAAGTATAACCCTGACACACCATAAGGAAACATATTCAAAGGAGGACTGACTACCACCTTTGTCCCATCCATTTCATGGACGGTCACTGTCACCCCTTTAGACTAAGGTGGGCCATCCCTCAGTCACGTGATAGACACAGCAGCCAAACTAGGCTATTTTGCAAGGCCATAGCACAGTTTCAAGTTAACCCCATTAACAAGGACATGTGCAACCTGGACACACTCCATTACACACACTTAGGCTTTGTCAAGGAAGGGTTTATGTTTGATACACTCAGGTGACCTCGATGACATAGTCACCAAAGCCGTGGACTGGTGGCATACCTCTCAACTGTACAGATTTTCACAGAATGCCCAGATTTTTGCCTCATATTTTTAGTGTATTCCTCTTAAAATCTGTACTTTTCTGGCAAATAACTGAGGATTGAATTCATTTATTTATTTATTTATTTATTTAAATTTGTTGACCGGGAGTGTCCGACTGGACGTGGGTCCATTTTCAGCGGAGGCCCGGGGAGAAAAGCTCCACAGTAAAATAAACAGACAGTAGCTACGTTGGATTACATAGCGATTAACAATTTAACATAGAAATTACTTACAACATATTTACAGATGAAGAACATAGTACATCAGTAGACAACTAGAATCTTTATCTGTGAAGTACATAACAGGCATTAACAAATGCAACAACGAGAAGTTCCTGCTGTATAATAAGTACTAGGCTTATGAGCATCTGAGCTTGCTATCATCAAGGTAGTTAGTGGAGGTGAAAGAAAGGTAGTAGTTGGATGGGGTGGATGATATTAGAGTGGGAGTTGCATGGGCATAGCCAGCATGTTTTTAGGTGCGCTTTTGTTTTGAAGTTGGTGCATGATGGTACAGAGGTAATTGTGGGTGGGAGTCAGTTCCATAATTTGGCTATGGCCCAAGAGAATAGTGCTTCACCAGCAGAGTTATTGGCTTTAGTGATCTGCAAGTGATTTTTGTTGCTGGATCTTAGTGGTCTGGTGGTGCGATAGGGTTGGAGTAGATTCTGGAGGGATGGGACATTTAGTGGATGGTTTACTAGTTTGTGGGTGAGTGAGAGTTGATACCACTGAAGGAGGTGAGGGAGTTCAAGCCAGCCCAGTTCAGCAAGTGAGAGACAGTGGTGACTACGGTAGGATGCCCTGTGGCGAATTTGGCGATTTTGTTGTAGCAGGTCTCTAGCTTGTTTAGATCACATTGCCTTAGGTTGGTATATACTGGAGAGGCATAAAGTAGGGTGGAGATAAGGTGGGAATTTGCTATTGAAATCTTTGCTGCTTTGGTGAGAAATTGTTTATTTCTGTATAATGCTCCTAGTTTTTTTGTGGACTTTTTTTATGGTCATGGATACGTGAATGTCAAATTTCCACTCCTAGCAATTTGGTGTGTTCAGTTGGGTATATAGTGGTGTTGTCTTTTGCTGTGATGTTAAAGTGAGAGTTGTTTTGAGTATGTTTGGTGGGTTGGAAGATGAGTAGTTTAGTTTTGTTTGGGTTGAGTATTAATTGGGCATTGGATAACCATGTTTCAACAGAGGAAAAGGCTTCCTGTTTGACTTTTTGCAGTTTGGGTAGGGACTGGGCTGAGCAGATGATGGTTGAGTCATCTGCGTATTGGATGAGTGTGCCATGTTTGGTGGCAGAGGCTAGATTATTGGTGTAAACAGAGAAAAGTAGGGGTCCAAGGATGGATCCTTGGGGAACCCCTATGGAGACAGGTAGTTGGGGAGATATGTCATTCTGCCATACAACGGATTGTTGGTAGTCAGACAGGTAACTCTGAAACCAGTTGGTGACTGATTGTGAGAAGGATAGGTTATTGAGGACAGAGATAAGTTGTTTGTGTGGGACCATGTCAAATGCTTTAGATAGGTCTAGGAAAGTAGCAGAGGAGAGATAGCCATTGTTTTTATGCTGAAGGATAATGTTAGTAAAGGAGAGTAAGGCAGTGGTGGTGCTATGGTTTGGTCGGAAACCATGCTGAGTACTGGAAAGGAGGTTGTTAGTAAGGAGGTAGTGTGAGACCTGAGAGTGTATGCATCTCTCTAGTATTTTGGAGAGTGGAGAGAGAATAGCTATGGGGCAGTAATTGGTTAGTTCTGCAGAGGGTCCGCCTTTGTGGAGGGGAATTATATGTGAGACTTTCCACAATGTGGGAACATAACTTTCTGACAGAGATCGGTTAATCAAGATGGATACTGGGTAGGCCAGAACATCAGCTGCGATTTGTAGGTATTCACTTGGGAGGTTGTCTGCTGCTAATTTGGTGGGTTTAAGTTTAGTTAAGAGTTTTTTATGTTGGAGGTAGGTACAGGAGAAAAGAGAAGGCAGTGGGAGATTACTAGTTGAAGGTGTGGGTTGGAGGGAGGGTTGTGTTGTTTAGCTAGTGGTAGTATGGTTTGGGTGAAGTGTGTGTTGAATGAGGTAGCAATATTTTCTGAGGAGTGAGGGATGTTAGGAGGAGGGTACTGACTTTACCTGGGTGGAGGATGGAGTTTATGGAGGACCAGAATTGTTTGGGGCTGTGTTGTGAGGAGTCTAGGGCAGACTGGTAGTATTGGAATTTGTCCCATTTTATTAGCTTTTTGACTCTATTGCGTAGTTCTAGGAATTTCTGTCTAGCTGCAGGGGTTTTGGTTTTGCACCAGTGCTCCCAGGCTTTATCCCTGTTTTTCATTTCTGACTTAGTGGTTTTCTGTAGCCATGGGGAGGGTTGTGCTTTGGTTCTGGAAAATCTTATGGGGGCATGGTAATTAAGGATGTTCAGGAAGGTAGTATTAAAAAATTCAACTGCATCATCTAGACTGAGGTACTTTAGAGCATGCCAGTTACATTCTTTGAGGGATGAAATGAATGTGAGTGGGTTAAAGTTTATTTTTTTACGTATTTGACAATAGATGACAGGTTTAGCTTGGTACAGGTATTTTTTGAGTAAGAATGTTGGGGAGTGATCACTGAGGCTATCTGATAAGCAGCCTGTTATATATGACTGGGGATTCTTACTGACTAGTATCCAATCCAGGGTAGTTTGCTTGCTGGAGTTTTTATTTATCCTTGTTGGTGACTGGACTAGTTGGGTGAAGCCATGAAGGTGTACATGATGGGTTGGATTGTTGCCAGAACAGGATTGCCAGTCAGTATTGAAATCACCTAAGATGATAGTTTCTTGGGGGAGATGGTGGGTAGACCAGCTGAGGAGGTTTTCTAGTGGAGGGATGTTTTGGCCAGGTGGGAAGTAGCATCCAGTTATGTTGATGGTTTTGTTTTGGTTAATTTTGAGGTTGGTATATATTATTTCTTCATTGCCTATTTGTGGAGCTGATGATTTTAAGATCTGGATGTTTAGATGCTGTTTAAATATTATAGCTACACCACCTCCTTTCTTGTTTAGCTGGTCTACTCTTAGTATTCCATAACCTGTAGGGAGTATTTGCTCACTGGTAATGTGAGGCTTTAGCCAGGTTTCTGTCAGGATGACTATATCTGGGGAGTATAAGTCTATGGTGGCATGGAGTTCATGGACTTTGTTGGATATACTTCTAATATTTAGGCTTAGTAGAAGGAAGTCACTTGGCTTTCTATTGGCTGTAATATGGGAGATGTTGTTGTTTCTAGTCTGATTATGAGGCTTGGGGTTGGAGATGGTAGGGCCAGGGTTGGGGTGGATGTCTCCACTTAGGGCTAGTTTTGATATGCATGAGATTATTAGTTTTCTCCGTTTTTGAATGTGTTTGTTTATAAGGGAAACTTTATGATTGTGCTCTGTGAGTAATAGGTATGGTGGGATGGTTACTATGTTAAGTTGTAGGGATGCTTTACATTTGAGTAATATAGTTGGTAGAATATGTGGGGGTGCATAGGGATGGTTCTTGAGCTGGTGGGAGGGGAGCTGAGTATGGGTGAGACATGGGTGGTGGTGTGAGTAGTAGTACAGTGGTAGTGGTTAAGTGGGGGAATGATGGAGCTTTGGTAGGATGTAAGATATGCAAGGAGAGTGCATGCAGTGAGCAAAGGAAAGGTATGCTTGTACATGTCAGTTGAGGAGGTGTGAAAGTAGAGGGAATATGGAGGAGGTAGTGTTGGGTTAGCGCTGCGGTTGACTATTGGAAAGATGGGAGGGGTTTGAGTGCAATAAAGGTGGGACCACTGGGGGCGGGATGCATTAAGGGGCAGGGTGGGGAGCAAAGCGGGTAGAGACCCTGTTAGGTTCTTGTATAAGGGGCTGGAAACAATCACAAAGCAAGACAAGTATGTGTTAAGAAACAATCACAATTGACCAAGGACTGCTCTGAAACTGTAAGTCTTTTCTTAATTTCTCAGATGGAAAAACAGGATAACCTTGTATCAGTAGGCTACTGTGGTCATAGTTTAAATTAACAAACACACAGTATTGATCAGTTATGGATACTATTTGCTAACAGAAGGGAATAAGAGAAAGTGGAAGATGTGTGTGGTGGTGGTGGTGGGGGTGGGGGGCTGCTTACAGCCAAAGCACAGTGCTCTCCAGGGGAAAATGAAGATTGGCTCAAACAGGTAGACACATACTCAAAGTTAACTGTAGCTGTTTGCAGACAGTTCAGACCCAGACTGCCCTTCTCTTATAAGAATGTTAAAGGTGGTACCGCAGTTGAATACTTAAGAGTGGTGTTAGGTCTAGAAAAGAAGAGTACAGAGAGGAGTAAGCACTTTTGAGATGGTAGATATATATTATAAAGATTATAAAAAACACACTGAGCAAATAGCTACCACATGCAGGACAATGTCCTGAACCACTACTTAGTATATGCAGATACTGAGCCAATTGGAAGAACATTAGAAAACAAAAATCCAGACAGTTATGCAGCCACAGATAAAAATATAGCGAGCAGCAATCTGTCGTGGTTCTCTAATGTGATTCTATCCACCAGTAACAGCACAAACTTATAGAAATAATTTAGACACTAGTATGAGCTGTCTACACACAACACAATTACATGAATAACATTAGTGAACAAGGTGCAGCTATGCAAACAGACCATACATTCTATTATACTAGAAACAACTTGGTGCATACAAAATGCTAGCATGCCATAGTAACATCAATAATAAAGCATAAAACATATTAGATGTCTAACACAATTCAACATAAACATATACAGTTGTAAAATGTCTAATACAATTCAACATAAATAGACATTTAAAGTTGTAAAACACTTATTGGAGAGACACTGAGCCTTCATGGGGCCTGTAGCAGAGTGGATTGTAGTTTTACAAATGGTGCCTGCCACAGGTAATATTTATTAACTCTGGGATTGTCTTAAGGTAATAAACAGGGAAGGGGGGGAGAACAAGGGTGTGAGCAGGCAGTTCTTTGTACTGCTGCTAATGAGCCAAAGCAAGACAAGTATGTGTTAAGAAACAATCACAATTGACCAAGGACTGCTCTGAAACTGTAAGTCTTTTCTTAATTTCTCAGGTGGAAAAACAGGATAACCTTGTATCAGTAGGCTACTGTGGTCATAGTTTAAATTAACAAACACACAGTATTGATCAGTTATGAATACTATTTGCTAACAGAAGGGAATAAGAGAAAGTGGAAGATGTGTGTGGTGGTGGGGGGGGGGGCTGCTTACAGCCAAAGCACAGTGCTCTCCAGGGGAAAATGAAGATTGGCTCAAACAGGTAGACACATATTCAAAGTTAACTGTAACTGTTTGCAGACAGTTCAGACCCGGACTGCACTTCTCTTATAAGAATGTTAAAAGTGTTACCGCAGTTGAATACTTAAGAGTAGTGTTAGGTTCAAAGTTAACTGTAGTTGTTTGCAGACAGTTCAGACCCGGACTGCGCTTCTCTTATAAGAATGTTAAAGGTGGTACCGCAGTTGAATACTTAAGAGTAGTGTTAGGTTCAAAGTTAACTCTAGCTGTCATTAAATAATGACAAACATTTGAGTTTAAGACTCCACATCCTTTAGAAAATTCATGCTAATGCAAAATCTATTATTCTATCAACTTTCTAAGTTTGTAAGAGCAATATTTGGAATCTGTCCCTACCCCCCCCCCCCATCGTATTAGGCTTTGTCCAAATTTTTTGCTCTAAGAGATTGAGAGGTATGACTGGTGGAGACACTGCAAAATGCCTACCTTGAGCTGGACAAATGATGTGACAGTATAGCCCATGTGACCATCTTAGATATAATACTGCCAAGTATGCATCACACCATATGTTACCATGGGGTAAAACACCAGTGTGCTGACATGATCCACCTATTCCACATAGGGAAATGCACCTCATGTGGTTCACCCATATGTAGGTGTGTAACCTGTTGTTCCATGTTTGTCCTCTGTTATGTGTGATGTACACATCTGAGGTGCATATAACAGCCATTAGCCTATGTCTGACCATGTCTGCGGATGACTGCATGCTGTGTGCTGCACCAGATTCCCTACTGATGTGGACATCTGCCTAGGAGGGTCTCACACAGATACATGACCATTGCCAGACACATGGTCTCATGCCATATAACATGACATGGAGTGTGAACCCCTATAGGGAGAATGATGTCACCACATATTATGACAGTACAAACAACATCCTAGGTATGCAATCAGTGGTGAGTGTTCTGTGGACACAACTCTTTGGCAACATGACATGTTATCACAATGTTGCTTATATTTTAAGAAAAATCTTCTACATGGCACATGTCATACATAAGGGTATGCCATCACGGGGTATGGGGTATACACATCCCCCCAATGAGGTCCCTTAATGTCTATAAATCACTGTTCATCATTCACATGACACAGCACATGCAGCAGCTGGGGACATCACAGAGGTTCCTCAACAGGGAATACCAGGCCATCACACATGTAGCTCACAGAGATAGGTCATAAGACCAAACCTCTACTTGGTTTCCTACATACTCCTCATGGGTGACCTCAATGTGGCATGATAGGCACTCACAAGTCATGCTCCACTCTGTTACACACACACACACACACACACACACACACACACACACACACACACACACACACACACACACACACACACACACACACACACGCACACACACACGCACACACACACGCGCGTGTGTGCGTGCGCACACACACACAAACACACACACATGCTCAATCTGGTGTGTGACATGATGTGGCCTTGTTGGTAGCTCAGATGTGTGTCCCACACAATCAGCCAGCAGTGGAATAGCCACCCTGTCCACATCAGGCAGTGCAGCTACTTACAACTTTGCAGGCATAACCCAGATAACTGGATAGTTAACTGCACATACACCCTTGGGATGCTGTCTGTATCCCTGTTGGATGAGGGCATTGGGTGCTGCCTTGCATACACATGGGCTAACATCTGGTCTGGGCATATGGCTGCTCAGGGCCCATAGCCGAGTAATGTGATATGGGACGAAGAGTAGCAGATATGTCCTCAGTGGTGTGACACTCTGTGTTGGTATGTGTCCACACCCATTACTGTCACTGACTGCTGGGTGTCCCCTATGGGCAAAATGTTACTACCATGTCATCGAGCCTACATCTGAAAAATAGGTGAGTGGTGCTACAAGTGCATGTGGACATTCCAGCAACATCTGTGCTAACAATAACTGAGAGCAGTGCATATGTGGTGTAATGTGTTCTCCCCATAGCTGTCTGACATCTGCAATACCCAGATGTTTGCAGAATGTGCCTCATAGATGTAGACCCCCTGCAGCAGGACAGCAGGCTATAGTTACTAGTAGTGGGGGATACTGGCTCTGGCTCAGTGGCAGTGCATACATAGTGAGCATACAATGTAAGGGAATGCAAACAGTACCAAATATTCATGTACCATTACTGTGTTCCCAGGGGTCTGCCATGTCACAAACACATTCCCCCAAACTCTGGGGACAACCATCATGTATTGTCCATCCAGTGTCTGGAAATACACATTTGTGCTGCAGGAGGTCTACATCTATGAGGCACATTCTGCAAACATCTGGGTATTGCAGATGTCAGACAGCTATGGAGAATGCTATCCATAGGTGTCAGGCAATGAGTTGCATGTGTGAAGTACATAGTGACCTAGCCAGAGTACCTTATTAATGGTGAGGTACAACTGTACAATCTTTGAACTAAAGCTGTATGACATTCACAGAAAGAGGGGGGCTCACCGATAGTACATGTCATATGCCGCCTGTATCCACCATTTCTTACTGTTGGTATTGTACAATAGGCAGCAAACTTAGCAGTCATATGTGAGCTGACCATTGCTAGGGTGATTCAGGGGCCAGAGCTGTGAGCTATGTCACTGCAGACAGAGCCATTAGGGATGGCCATAGGTGCTGGACAGCAGACTAACAGCAACATGTCAGTGCAGGCAATGTTGTTGAGACCTACAGTTTACATTCTTATTTCCCATGACTGCATCCCCCCATCTGCATTCCATTGCATGCTTCATTCAATGACATACCTGGTATAATGCTGTACTCCTTTGAGTGAAGAAATCCAGTTGTATCATCCTAGTGAATCACAGTCTCTCTTCACGAATAAAGGTTCAGACCCAGACCTCTCAACCAGTTAGGTACATATTTGAACAGAATCAGGGAAAAGTCAAGAAAAAGTCAGGGGCAATCAGGGACACCTTTAAAATATTAGTGCCATTAAGCTGAAACATTGAGAGAATCAGAGCATATGAATTAATACACCTTTTCTGAAGTAAAAGAAGTGTCTAACTCTTAAATATTGTCATTATTCATTAAGTGTAATTCACCACCTTTCTTCCCAAAGTCAGTAGTTTTAGGAGGGATTCAGAGGGACAGAGCTAAAATTTGGGTCAAAATCAGGGACGTCCCTGAAAATTAGGGACAGTTGAGAGGTATGTTCAGACCTGTTTACCATAGGCAGCAGCTTTCTTTTGTAGGTACTGCTCATGGACAGGTGATTGCCTTTGCACCAATCTGTGACTCCTACTTGCTAATTGCATCCAGAACAGCTGGGTTGCCTATCCATTAGCCAATGGCATGGCTACGCAGTGCTATAATTAAGGCTTTCATGTATGCCTTGACCCTTTTCCTGGTCTGTGAGGAAGACATTATGGAGGTGCTGGAGCTACAGCTTTACAGAGGGTTGGTAGAAATACTGTCCACTGTTTGGATTGATGTATTATGTTGACAGTTTTGCATGCTATGTCTGGCCATTGTTGACAGACTTTCAGATTCTGAAGCAGTGTACTGTTGAGCAATGTTTGTTGGGGTCAGTAAGGAGACAGGCAGATGTGGGTCTCATAGATCCTTTTCATCTGAATGTGCATGCTGCTACAGTTGATGCTGTTCTATCAGCTGTGTATGTTTGTAGGGGGAGACTGTGACACATGTCCCTTTCACATGAGCATCCCCAAACCTTGATGTATGTGTGTTATGTGGATAGTCTGTTCTAGGTGTGTGGGAGGTATGATAGGTCTGTAGCAGGTAGCTGGACATACTGCTGCATGTGTAGCAGGCCACAGCTGCTGCATTCTAGCCAGGAGTCAGACTATGGTTTCTGAAAGCATAGGGGGACAGCAAGCTGCTACTGTCAGTAAGGGAGTGGTGTCAGCTGCTGGGTCACAGCATGGCCTGGTTGAGGGTACCCATAACAGTCCAGGTGAAGCATGTGCCTCTGGTACATATGTTACATAATAGCACCATCCAGAGAGTATTAGGCAACATTTAGTACACATATTCATAATTGTTTAATGTGTCCCACCCTGCAGGCCTTTAACGTGCTACTGTGGGTGGCAATGAGTGCGGTGGGAGCAGCCAGTTGTACTGGATATTGCATGGCTCAGTTATTCCTATGTTTTATTGATATGCATGTTGTTGTTGTGCCACAGACTGGGCCGTGGGCCAGGAGTGTGGGTGTCCAGATGTGACACATGCTAGGAATGTAACAGATAGATGATATAGAATACATTAATAATATATATTATATATTCATAGTAATAATATATTATATATATCATTATAATATATTATCATATTATATTATGATAATATATATTACATGCTATATTACTAATAAGGTATTATAATATGTCAGGTGTATTTGTAAGACATATGTGCATGCATACAGTGTTTTACACATAATGGCATGGACATGTGTATTCAGAAGGGTATGACGTGTGACACCGAGCTGTCTATCATGGTCTGTAACCCCAATCTGCACTGTATTGCCAGTATGTCAGCACACAGAATAGGCTTTCTGGCAACCCTGCCATATGTAGGGGGCACAACTGTGGTCATTCAGTAAAAGTCTGTGCATTTGTCAGCTCTACCTGATATTGTAGGTCTCCCATACATGTATCAGAATTTATTTGTCTGTGTACTGGTTTGTTGTCTGAGTCAGAGGCCCAAGTTAGGGTTGCCACCTTTTCAAATTGCCAAAGTGGGACATTTTTGGTAAAAACATCACATTTCACAGGTTAAAACATGCGCACAGCCAGTACAAAGGACACAACCTCATTTATTTGCCTATGTTATAGTTTATTCTTGTAGCATTTTAGTTGTTTATTCTGTTTCTTACAACATTTTGGTGTTTCAGATACAGAATAACTGTCTTATGCAACTATTATATAAAATATAGGTAATATGTAGAACCTGTGGGACAACAGGTTAGCTATGAGTACAGACCCAGTATATGTGGTATCATTATGAATGACACAAAGAAAATCTTAGAGGTGTGCAACATGCGCTGTAAGGATAAATCCAGTTGGAAGGTTCAAATGAACAAGTAGAATAAGTCACAGTCCATAGTTCATTAAAAATCCAGGTTTAATGACAAAACAGGATAAAAACTGCAGGAGTGAGCTTTCAAGCTTTGTCCAAGCTTCATCAGACTTTAAATGCAGCAAAGAGCAAATCATTTAAATACATAACAAGTGTCAGTAATTGACAAATCACATACTAAACATGATTTAAGGTAGTGTATCATTAAAAGGGCAATGTAAAATTAAAAACAAGCATTGTTGTGTATGCATGTATATATAAAATCAGTGTTTCAAAGGTCTATTTATTAGGAACGGTCTGAGTGTGAATCTGTCATTAAGTCCAAGCTTAAACCTGGATTTTAATGAACTTTATGGACTGTGACTTATTCTACTTGTTCATTTGAACCTTCCAACTGGATTTATCCTTACAGCGCATGTTGCACACCTCTAAGATTTTGTTTTAACAGAGGGTGCTTTACCTGGCAATATATTGGTTTTTATTCTACATCATTATGAATGAGTTCACCGACAATCTGAGCCTGCCTTCTGAAGTTACACATGTAACTACACTGTGCATTGTGGTTTTGCTTTGTGGGGGAGGCTGATTTTGTCACATACTGTTTCTACATGATGTCACACAGACACTACATGCTTGTTTTAGCTGAGGAGGTTGTGCATCCATTTTAGTGGCACACTCACCCCAACTGTCACACAGCAATGTCCATCTCTTATTGTATTGCCTCCTAATGGCAGTTGTCCAACATGCAGATTTGCTGTGGCATGAAGAGCTTGTGTTCCTCCTGTCAGGTACAGCCGAGTCTATGCAGTTGTACTGCTGCTTACATAATGAATGTGTGTAGACCTCTGCATACTTGCCCATCCCATCTGAGGGGGAGGTGCAGTCATGGTATGTAAACCATCCCATGGGGGTAATGCATTGTTTTGTTGAAGTATATTTCTGTATTGCTTGCAAGGGGGGGGTTAGGTCTGATAGTTTTAATGAGACTGATCTGTGTTCAGATCTCACCAGGGAGACCCTTACAGTGGTGGGCTGCAATGGTCACCCATATTGGGATATACATGAAGCACTACATTGCCTTCCCTTGTTGGGATGTCACTCCACTGGTCCAGGGCATTGTAGTGAAGGACACAGACTAACCTTTGGGAAAGTGAGCTTCAGCATGACTAACCAACACAGTTGGTAGTAACTTAATGTCACCCTAAACCATGATGTACTGATATATCTTGATAGACACACGTACATGCAAATAAGCACAACGGGTGTCTGGATTCATGGAGCTGCTCCTGTAGCTGGCAATAGCTTGATTGCGTGCCCTTTCAGCAGTGAATAGCACCTGCAGTGTCTCCGGGAATGCATAGTGTTTCATTAAATCTGAATGTGTATCTATTCTTAACGAATATGTATAACCACCTGCATTACCTTGCATGCTGTCAGTTTGAGGTCTGAACATGTGGAAGGATGTGTAGTCTGGTATGGCTGTGGTGCTGGCTGCAGCCATGATCCAGGTGTCTTTGACTGCACAAATGTCTGCATATTCCAGGGTGAAAACACCTTCTACAGAGTGGTGTTTAGTGTTGCCATTCACGGTGTGTAGTAGCATAACCATGATGTTGTATGACAATGGCGTTCTCATTGGAAAGTTTACCCTATAGATAGTGCCTATAAGATTCACTGTCAGGGTGTGAGCAGCCTTGGCCAGTACTCAAAATCCCAGGTGTGAGAGATAAAGACCATTTATGGTAAAGTATTGATGTCTCTTGAGCAAGTCAATCCAGGCAGACATGTAGTGGATCCCCTTACAATGACACCACACGCTAAGGCAATTACTGAAGTCCCTCATATTCTGTATGTATTTTTCCATCATCCTAGGTGAGGGTCAAATGCAGTTGACAGCTATGGGCATATCAGTGAGAGACACAGAGTGTGTAAGCTCAGTCATGTGTCTACATACAGTCCTGTGACATATGTCCCTAGTTGTACACTCCTGCAGGCAATATGATGTCATCATTATATCACCTGACATTTCTTGAGTTAATACAATGTGTGGCATAGTGTATCATGTCAACCCACACACAGCTAACTGTAACTTTTCCCATATGTAACCTAGTGACACGGACATCAATGTGTCTTAAGATGTACTCATGTATAAATAATAGGTCTGCTTTTGTGATATGCCTCAGGTGTGTGACTGGTGAGACCAGGGTTACATGCACTATGTCCTCTCCAGAGGTAAGTTTTCTAAGGTGTCTGTTGCTTGGGAATGTGTCTGGTAAGGAGCTACACACATATAGGTGTGTGTGTGTTGTGGGTGTGGGTTGTGCATGAGGTGAACTGTGCATGTTGGCAAAATGCTCATTGCCATATGTACTGACTGCTGTGTGAGACACCATGCAATCAAGGTTTAAAGTACAGTCACATCTGTCACACGTTGTTTGTGTGGCATAGGAGTAGAGGGGTGGGTACACTTTCCACATGTCATCAGCAGTCATTGATATGGTAGGTTAGCAATACAGTCATGCATGTGTGTACATCACAGCATGCCATCATTAAGCAGTGTCATGACAGATGGTGAAATGTAACATGTCACCTGTATGTAAGCCCCTAAGGTAACACAGCACCTGACAATGTGCTATACAATGCTTTGTCAGCCATGTGGACCTTGGATTGACCATAATCCTTTCATTAGGCATGGTCACAATGCTATACCTACAAATGTGACACTCTGCAAGTCCTGAAAAGTTAGGGTCATGCTGCCAAATCCTTGGGGTTGACAGCCTGAAACACAATGTTTGTAGGCACACCTTGCAGTGAAGATGTGGGCAGCTGTGTATGCACAGAGGACTTGTTCAACTTTGCTGACATTATGTTGCCCTTGCAAGTGTTTAATGCCTGTCAAGCAATCACACAGTAAACTGGTTGTTATGTGGAGTAGTGTCCAACTGCAGAATACCTGCGTAAAACCTCTCACCTTACCTTCACACGGTATACATATTATGTTTCCCTCCATTGTTTGTCTGTGCTCTGTATAGAAACCTTGGATGAAGCTTTTCTTGGAACATTATGGAAGTAACTGCAATATGTAGTTGCACAGAGTTGTACTAGCATGCAGTGCCAAGCAGTGTCCCCAGATCCCTCAGTCATCTGATATGTAAAACCATGAAAGGAATCCCCTACAGACTCCTGCAACTGAACCATAAACAGGTCCATGACATACCTTTCATCGTGTAAGTGTACAGCCATTACAACATCATACAACATAAGGTACACAAATTAATGTAGCTTACTCATTATAAATGTCAGCATACAGTATCTGTCAGTGACCAATAAAACTGGCATGGCAAAGCAACACTGCATTATACACCTACTAATACTGGACCATACGCAGTTTGTTGTCTACTAACCCTAACTGGTGGACCTTATTGAATTTTACAGTATGCAATGGATAATGGGAATATGACTCACTGCACCTACCATGGCCTGACAAGGTGTTTGACAATATTAGGCCAGCAGGCCTTGCTGGAAACTGTGTAAGTTATTTATAGAGTGGTATGTCAGCTGGTGGATAGTCATAATCTGGAAAGAAAGCGTTGGGTAGACCTATTCTACAATGACACCAATCAACAGTGAAATTCTCTCAGACATCATTAATAGAGTACTCCTCATAGCCATTTCCTTCTCTGTAGTCACAGCAAATGTCAGTGACCTCTGACTGACTATATTAACAGGTAATTGCATATTAGGAGCTGTCACTGAATCCCACACAAAACCAACAGTTATCTGGGATGGCCTGAGATATACATTCAGTTGTTGTTAGAGCCACTGACAAATAGTAAATTCCAGAGACCGCACAATACTATCCATTTGGAAGTCATCCACCCCTAGAAAATATAGTAGAGTCCACACACCACATATTGTTGAACCAATACCCATAGACTTATGGACACAGACAGTAATGTAGCCTTTGACTTTCATTGGTCAGCAAGATCCATTCAATTTTGTACAACCTATATAGAAAGGTGTGGTATGTAAATCCAAGATTGTAATTCCTATACCATATTTGTCACTCATTACACTTATCATTGAGTGCAATGGCACCTTTGCTATGTAACTACACAGGTATATCTTACACCTGTAGCAGCCACACAGGTTCCATGGTAATTCAATACACATTGCAGATAACGTCCAATGTAGTCCTTGTCAAGAGTGTACATTTATAGTCTGTCTCCTATATGCTTTGGAGGGGATGTGTGTGGCTAGCATACAGGCAGGTGCCAGATGTTTATCCAAAGACAGAACTAACACATGTATTACCTGTTCTACACACCTACACTGTCACTGTGGTTTAAATAGTATGTGCTGGAGGTATGTAACACAGACACTAAACCCTATATGTAACAGACTCTTATACTCCCTTTAAGTACTTGGCTCCCTATTGGTCCTTTTGATCAGTCAAAAGTAATTCCTTATACTATTCTGGCATGTCCAAAAGTCAGTTTTGGGTTTACTCTCCAGTTCAGCTGGTGAATCTGGGAATATTGAGGCAATCTTACAACTGCCTTATGTACACAGACCACCCTCTCCTCCTCCCAACAAGCTCAAATATATCTCAGAGATGCAACTATATAGTTAAACTGGAGGCTGAGCTCTCTCAACCCAGTACTGGCACAGTCAGTCAGGAGGAGAAGGTAACCACACACACCACAAATTCAGTCTCACATAGACTTATCACAACAGCAAACCAAACACATAAACACACAAAAACATACTCGGAGGCTCTAAATAAAAATCTGCCCAAGCAGCAGAGACCTCCAAAGCAGACATCCAAGCAACCACTACCCCAAAACAATACCCATGCATCACATAGTTCACAAAGTCAGTGTGCCACAGTCACAGCCCTTAAGGCTAAACAACACAACTAATATACTTGTAATAGGTGACTCTATTGTCAGACACACTGACATCCCACTCACCAGGCTGAACAAAGAGAAGGTCACTGTAAGCTGCCTGTTGGGTGCCAGGATCCGCCACATAACACAAACACTCAGGTCACTCCAAAGCAAGTACAAATATGACTCCGTCATTGTCCATGCTGGTGTGAATGACCTGAGATGTACCTCCTTGGACTACATGAAAAGAGACATAGAGTAGCTCTGTGATCATGTAGCCCAGGCTGGTATGACCCTGACCTTGAGTAGCATCTTACCCTCACCAAGAATGATGCCATAGTATAAAGACAAAATGATCAATTTTAACAATTGGCTAAAGTATTGGTGTCATTCAAAGGGGATCCAGTGTCTGTCAGCCTGGGATGACATGCTAGACAAGCCACATTGCTTCACTAGGGATGGCTTGCACTGGTCACCCCTGGGCTTTCGAATATTGGCTAGGGCTCTTGCTACCCCCATAGTGCCTTTTATAGACAAGGCTCAAAAGACAAACCCACCTCCATAGACAACACAAGGAAAAAGAAACTAAGGGTAATGCTGCTCAACGCCAGAAGTCTAAACCTCAAATGCACGCACTTGAGGCCCTCCTCAGTATGGAGAATATCGATTACTGTGCAGTAACAGAAACCTGGTTCAAGGCTCCCGAGAGCACCCCAGCACTAGCAGGTTATACCTCATACCATGCTTTTCGCCTCAAAACTCGGACCGAACCACAAAAAGGGGGAGTATCCATATTCATCAAAGATACCCACACCTCCAGGTTAGTGGCACTGCATGAAGCATCGGAGACCATCCATGTTCAACTAACAGTGGGCAAAACTGCCTTTCAGTTTGTAGCCTGCTACAGACCACCCTCCCAAACTCAGGAACCCCACTCAGCTTTCCTGAGAACACTGGAGAATATGAAGGTTTCTCCAAACACCATCATATTGGGTGACTTCAACTACCCAAACATAGACTGGGAGCACTACTCAAGCCCCAACATCCTCGCCCAATGGTTCCTAGAATTTATAAACTCAAATGCTATGGAACAGCTGGTCACCACTCCCACAAGAGGGGAAAACATATTGGACCTGCACATCACCAACATGGGGACTCTATGTTCCATACCAGAGGTATACCCCTCATTGGTAAAATCTGACCATAAATTAATCTCACTGGACATCCATACCCCATCCCCACCCCCAGCCAAGGAAACCATGGTGAAGAACTTCTCAAAAGCAAACTTCACACTTCTCAAAACCAAGGTGGAATCCTTCAAAGCCCCCGGGCCTGTAGACAATATGGCCCAAACCACAGAATCCTTTACAAATGCATTCTATGGACACCTACAGGAATGCATGGATTGTGCTATCCCAAATAAAACCAAGACTCACTCCTCCAAAGGCAGGAGACCTGTCTGGTGGACCCCAGCCATAAATAAGCTATACAACAGAAGGAGGAAGCTACTACATGATAGAGCAAAATCCCAAAAGGGAAGGCATCTCTGATCAGTACTAGCAAGAAACTACGATCCCTCATAAAATCATCTAAGGCCAGCTTCGAAAGAAAAATTGCACAAGACACTAAAGATAATCACAAGGTCTTCTTTAGTTATGTCAGGAACCTGGGTGGCAACTCTCAGATATGCTCTGAGTTAGTGCAAAATGACAAAAGATACACTGAACCCACAGACATTGCCAGCATCCTGGCAGACAGGTTCAGTGAAAACTTCTCCCCCCCTTCCCCCCCAAAAGAGCAAATGTCTATCCCAACAGGGTGTAGCCTCCCTGACATCACAGATGCACAGGTGAGAGCTGCACTTTCCAAAGCAAAAAACACAGCCTCAATGGGACCAGACGGTGTCCCAGGCTACGTCTTACACAAGCTCCAAGAAGAACTGAACCCTCACATAAAGTCACTGTTTAATCTCAGCCTTACTATAGGATATGTACCCAAGGAATGGCGTACAGCAACAGTGGTCCCACTCCACAAAGGTGGTGCCACAATGGACCACGGAAACTATCGCCCTATAAGCCTGTCTAGCCTGGTCTGCAAAGCTATGGAGCGTATCATCATGGAACTCATAAAGAAAGACATTGGGAACCTCCAAACACTGGATCTTACCCAATTTGGCATTGTTAAGGGCAGATCTTGCCTCTGGAACCTGGTCGACTTCTTTGAAACAGTCACCGAGGCTATAGATGAAGGGAAGGTAGTCCACACAGACTACCTGGACCTCGCAAAAGCCTTTGACACAATACCCCACTCGGGCATCATAAATAAGCTCACCAGCTTAAATATCAAGCCCTATGTCACAAGATGGGTTGCAAACTAGCTCAGGGATAGAACCCACATGGTCAAAATTTCAGGTGCCATGTCAGACTCTAAACCAGTTACAAGTGGCGTCCCACAAGGCTCAGTCCTGGGACCTCTCTTGTTCAGTATATATTTCTCTGAGGTACAGGCTAACACGGGAGGACTATGGCTGAACAAGTTCACAGATGACTGCAAACTGGGTGCCATAATCGAGTCACTGACTGACACAAGCATCCTCCAAAAGGGTCTCACAGAAACGGATAACTGGTGCCAGAGCCATGGCCTAAAACTAAATGCCAAAAAGTGCATAGTCATCCCCTTTGGGAAAAACAAAGTGCCCACAAATTACCACATAGGTGGTAATCCATTAAGTACGGAAGAAGTAATTAGGGATTTGGGGACCCAAGTAGATAGCAATTTCTCCTTTGACAATCACAGTGCCAAAGTGATTAGAAAGACCTTCTATATAGACCACCTTATCACGAAAGGGTTCACATCTAAATCAAGAGAGGTCATTGCGCCCCTCTACTCATCACTCATCAGGCCCATAATTGAATACAATGCCCCATTTGGGATTTACCTTACCCAACACCTGCAGTAATTGGAAAGACCCCAAAAGTACCTCACCAAGAGGATCAAGGGACTCAAACAGATGCCCTACGCAGTTAGGCTAAAGAAACTCTAGCTCTACTCAGTTGCTTACCACCTACTCAGAGGCGATCTGTGCCTGACGTATAAAGCCATGTCCAAACCAGAATTAATGGACATGCCCCACCTCAGGAAATCCAAATCCCTTAGAGCTACATGCTCTAGGGACTTAAACCTCAGCACAGAAATAAATAGGACATGCTGGAGGGACAGATTCATATCCCAGAGGCTCCCCTCACTCTGGAACAAAATCCCAATCCATGTTAGGCAGAGCCCCTCAATGACCCTCTTCAAGACAAATCTTGACGAGTGGATGGGAGATCGTAAGTTTACCCCTGGGATCTCTTCTGTGTCCCTACTAGACAGATGCACAGTAAACTAACCTTAAAATGGCTATCTTCTGTGACCTACTATACAGAGGCACAGTCAACTAATCTAAAAGGGTGGTGAAAGCCAAACACACTCTGGCTAGGCTTATAAATGCCCTAGGGCAGATAGCCTAGTATCAACCTATGAACCTATGAACCTATGTCTTCTGTAACACACATGTGCAAGCTACACCATGGGATGCAGAACAAGACAATCATAACTGGTGTAGGACAAATGTCTGTAAAGGACATAGGAATTTGTAGATGGGTCATCTCCATCACCACAGCTTGTAGATGTGTTAGGACCAGAAAATATGGTGACACTTATCAGACCATGTTATAGATGAGGGGTGCCTGAATAGGCTGCATGATGTCATTGTCCTTGTTAGCCTGTTATACACTTATGACCCTGTGGGGCCATACACCTATACTGCTGTACATTGTTGGAGATATATATCTTCTGTGTTGATGTTCCATCTTGTGCTGTGACATCTATGGGTTTATTGTCTCTGTGTATTCATAGCTGTCCCCTACAGACTCCTGCAACTGAACCATAAAGAGGTCTGTGACACACAAGGGAGCCCGCAGGATTTTTTGCAGGGGGGTGCAAACCTAGAGCCCCATCCACATAGCTCGCCCCGCCCCCTGCCAACACAGCCCCGCCCAAGTCCACCCACCCCAAGCCCCGCCCACACAGCCATTCCAGTGTCCCATTACTTGGCTGTTTCTCCCCATTTACTGTAGACACTGTTCAAATCTGTGTGCATACTGTTTTATGCTTTAGTTCTACAATGATTACAGGCAGTTGGATTTAATTTACAACTTTTATTTCAAACATTATAGCCCAAACACTGAGGCATTTACTAAACCTAAATAAAGCAATAGTCTTACAATGAAAACAGACTTGGCATTAAAGCTTCTCTACTTTTGAAACTCACATTCAATGAAACAGCATTGAAACCCACATTCAAAGAAAATGCATCTGGCCAGTGGCAGGTTATTTACCTTTGAACTGTTTTCAAGCAATAGGCTCCTTGCACACCGTTAGGGCCATGCAAAAGTTATTTGATTTACCTGATTGTATTAATTATAATATATAATTGAATTATATCCTTGTATTATACAGCAGCACTTGTTTGAGTGACTCTGCTGAAGTAAAAGTAATCTGAATAATTCCACATTAAAGATATCTGAAACTAATGAAGATGTTGTTGCTAGAAAACAACTGTATATTTCAGTGTTTCATCTACAAATTCAGTGCCTGTTGCCGTCAAAGAATAAATTGCCTATGTTAAATTAAAAAAATGGTAAGCGGGTATATTGCAATAGAAAATGGATGATAAGCTGAAAAACAGTTCATAGTTATTAGGCATCTCATCCAAAGGAGGACATCCTGAGGACTGCAGCATACAAATGTATATGCTGTAGGAATAGAACCTTAAGCCTTTACATTAAGATGCAAGTATTCTACTTGTGGTGCTACTAACATAGCTTTAAAACTTTATACCACAATACAGATACCATTTGCTAAACAAAACAGTTGCACATTGTAAATAGACTTGGCATGAGCAGCAGTGAACTTAGCTTCCCTTAAAACTCACAGTTCCTTGAAAATGCACTTGAAAATTCCACCTGTTAACTCTAACTTGGGCATTTCACTTTCTCACAAACATACCACACCCTCAAGGCCTCAACCTTAGTGCAAGAAATATGGACAAAGCCCAAAATAAATAGGGACAGATTATAAATATGGCTCTCAGAAACTTAGAAAATTGCAAGAGTAACAGGATTTGTGTTAGTATGCATTTTTCTAAATGACATGACATCTAAAACTGAAATGTCTCATTTAGCAACTTCAATCCTTTTTAGGAGGAATATGGGGCAAAAATCTGGACAGCTGAGGCGTATGCTACCTCCCTCTTATACACACACCAAATAATTCTGGTCAGACAAATTAGTTCTGGGAAGGTTGCACTGAACGGCACCGTGCTTGAGCTGAAGTGGGTGAAATCCTGGTAGCCAGTGATAACTGATCTGCAGCTCAGCAATGTGGAGCATTAAAGCATTTTTAGCAGAGCATTGTTTCATCACTACCTATTGTGTTTGCACATAAGCTGTAGTTATTTTAAACATTTGCCTTTTTTGATTACTACAGAGTACATTTACCCACCAGAGCTATTGTGTTTTGACTTCAGTGTGGAGCTGGTTGTTGCAGGGCTTGGCTTTTAAGTAAGGTAGCTATGCTTATTTACCATATACCATTAAAGCCACCCTGACCCAACTACAAGTGTACTAACACACAGACACTGCTATAAGACACTGGTATGCAATAAAATGTAATGAGCTTCTGAAAATACTGTAATCCTGTCCTTTTATTACAATGAATATAAAATACTTCGAAATAAGGTAAAAGCTCATAATCTTGAACCGACAAAACTACTTTTCCACACTTCAAAACAATAATAAAATCAAACCCTCAGAAATTTTGGAAAGGTATCTCTACTCTACTTAACCCCAGCAAACCAGATACCCCTACCCCAGACCCAAACGCTCCTGACCAAGACTTGGCTACCCAATTTAACTCTTTTCATTTAATCCATTTCCAAATTAACGCCATCTTTCTTTAACACCACTACATTCTCCAAAACTCCCTTACCATCCCCAACCATCTCTACCCCACTCTGCTACTACTTCCTCATTCCCATCTACTAACTCCCATCCCTCCACTCCTCCTACTCCTACTACTTCATCAGCTTCATCTGCCCCTAATTCTCCCTCTTCACACTCCTTTTTTCTCATTTAAACCTATACCCACTTCTACTATAAAGAAATTCCTTATGAAACTGAAGCCATGCACCAATGCTCCTGATAACATCCCTTCTTACTTTCTTAGCAAAGCTGCTGAAGCAATCGCTACCCTATTAGCATTTTAATCAACCGCTCTATCCAAGAATGTATAGTACCCCAAGTCTGGAAAAGGGCCTTTATCATACCTCTACATAAAAGGTGGCAACAACAACGTTACTAATTTCCGCCCCATAGGTATTCTGTCCCCCATCTCTAAACTCCTAGAAAAGTGTATCCAACTACAACTCCTTCCACATCTCTTAGATAATCACCTACTAACTCCCACACATGGATTCAGACCACATCATAGCACTATGACCGCCTCCTCTCCTTCCTTGAAACTAAATAAAGCCCGACTCTGGCCAAATTGTTTCTACCCTACTACTCGACCTCTCTAAGGCCTTTGACACTCTCTCACAGCCTGCTACTAACTAAACTTAACCTATTCCCTCCTCCTTGAACTGGTTCTCCAGCTACTTATCTAACAGATCTCAAGCAGTCAAATGGAAAAAGGCCACCTCCTCATTTCTAAATACTCCTACTGGGGTACCCCAGGGCTCTATACCGAGTCCCCTTCTCTTCAATATATTTATAAATGATTTCCGCAACTCTATCCCATTCTCAGACATCATCCAATATGCCGATGATTCTGCTATTATCTGCACTGCCACCTCTATCCCCTCACTCCTAAAACTGACTCAAGATGCTTTTAAAACAACTGAGCAATGGATGAAAAGGAATCACCTAGCACTCAATGCCTCTAAAACCAAATTAATGTTATTCACCCCCTCTAAGGCAACTTCTTTCAATATAAACACATTCCACATCTCTAGACAAAATAATCTACCCCTGGAACTGGTGTCGAGACCAAGTTACTTGGGGTCCAAATTGATAACTAGCTCAAATTCAACTCCCACCTACAGTTAAATATCAAGAAAACCCATCAAAAACTTGGTATGCTTTACCGACAAAATCATTACCTTACACCTGCTACCAAAATCACCCTCTCTACCTCATTTCTTATCCCCTCCCTTCTCTATGGAGCTCCACTCCTAACTAATCTACAGACCTCTCTAAAAACACAACTTTCCTCTTGCTACAACAAAATTGCCAAGTTCGCTACCAACCACAAGTCCTCCACCCACCACTGTTCCTCTCTCCAAAAACTAAAATGGCTAGAGCTACCCAGTTCTCACATATACTCAACTAAATCTTGCACATAAGCTCATTTTCAACCCTCCCTTTGTCCCTCCCTTTCATCAGCCTTTAAAATGCACCTTCCTGCTAGAGTATTAAGGTCCAACAATCAAAATCTATTAGAAGTATATAAACCAACTCGTCCCCAGGCAAAAATCTTCTGTCTTATGGCCTTGCATGCCTTTGGAACTCCCTACCACCTTCCATTCGCACCACCCCCAACCATTTTATATTTAAAAGATCTCTTCACTCACATCTAGTATCCCAGTGGGAATGCTCTTGCTCCCACCCACATTAACACTTGCAAACTCCATCTTCCTTCTTCCTCTGTTTCCTCCTGCAACTTTCCTAATTACCCACCCTAACTCATACATATTATTCCTACAATTATCAGAAAGAATATACTAGGCCACACTTCCCAAGTATTGCTTCCCTAATACGTTATTGCTTCTCAGTACTTTTGTGCATTGCTTCCTAATATGTTATTATTCCTCAATATTGTCATGAAATGCTTCCAAATATGTTATTTCTCAGTGCTTTTGTGCTAAATTTCCCTTTAGTCTGTATTACCCATTAATTTCATCACTAGATTGTACTCGCTCTAGTTTTTGTTGTATTATTTGCAAATTGTTATTTCTTGTATGATTAACTTCTGTGTAATTGTATAATTTGTATATCTATTAATAACCTACTTAGTTTTGGAGCTTTTCTCCCCAGGACTCCATTGAAAACGGGTTCATTTGGCCCAATGGACTATCCTGGCAAACCAACTGCAAATAAAATAAATAAAATACTGTCATATGCATTTCAATACCCAAGGCTTATACATTATCTAGTCATGTAAATATTCTCTGCATGGCAACAACGAAAAGGCTTTCAATGCTGGTAATTCTTTAACAATATACTTACTAAAGCTTACTTGCATCTTACAATATCCGACAAGCTTACTAAAGCTTACTTGCATCTTACAATCTCCGACAAACTTACCTGATGTTCATTAAACCATGGCTACTTAAACAGAGAAACAGGGCACTGTGACAGCATACAGTTCCAGAATAAGAAGCATAAATCAACAGTACAAAAACCAGAACATTTTGCAAAATCAAGGACAGATGAAAAGCCACGGTCGTATTTGTGATCTACTTTGGATGGGGGAATACTCTGCACACTTACACTGCATAACTGCTCCTTGCCTTCCATGGACACATCCAGAGCCACTACAATGGGGAGTGGGGTGCAATAAGTATGTCACAATTTGAAATGTCTCTGGCTGACAGTGATGGATCTGGCACTCATACCTCTCAACTTCAGAGCAAGAAATCTGGACAAAGCCATACACAGAACTAGAAGTGTGACACAAGCCCAAAAATAAGGCCAATTTTAAATATTGCTCTTATAACTTAAATAGAACAGGTAGATCTTGCATTAGTACAAATTTTCTGAAGGGTATGAAATCTGAAACTCAAATGTCTGCCATTATTTTCTAACTTCAATCTTTAATGACTTGCCACTAATTTGCCAGAAAACCACAATTTTATGAAAACGGACCAAAATGTGATGCAAAATACCTGTCAAAAAGGGACACCTTTTAATATTAACAGTTAACTTGAAGCAGCTAACAAAATAAGAGCATCCACATGCATTTCTGAAATAAAGGAAATCTATAAGTGATCATTACAGTTATATATAATTGTAAACCCTCCACATTTTCTTCCAAAATTGCCATTTTGGAGGAGGGATTATTAGGGAGAGCAACATTTTGAGCCAGAATTGGGGACAATTGAGATGTTTGGATATTCCTAATCTACAAAGTGATTTGCACGTACCTCTCAACCTCTTAATGCAGGAAATCTGAACAAGGCCAAATATATTGGGGAACATACAAACACTACTAAAAATTGCTCTTGTATAAACGTAAAGACAGTCTTGCATTAGCATGCATTTTCTGAAGGTTATGACATCTGAAACTCAATGTCTGTCATTTAATGGCTTCATTCCTAAATGATTTGCTAGAAAGTCACAAATTTGAGGAACAAACCAAAAATAAGCAGCAAATATCTATTCATTCTGCAAAGATATGGACAACTGAGAGGTATAGTTCAACCGGGGCTGTCTGAGCTTGCTACCCCAGGACTCACAAAATCATGGTCAAATGGAGCCTCCCCCCTGCAGCCATTCCAATGTCCCATTCCTTGGTTATTTTGCCCCATTTATCATAAACACTAATGTGCATACTGCTTTACTTCTGCGATGATTTAGGATTTCATTTGAAAGTTTTATTTTGCATTTTACAGCACAAACCCTAATACATATCTGTTAAAGCAATGCAGTCTCACAATGAAAATAGACTAACATTAAAACTTCTCTGCTCTTGAAATTCGCATGCATTGAAACAGCACTGAAAACCACTTTTAGAGAAAGTGCATTTTGCCAATGGCAAATATTAACTCTGGGCTGTCTACAAAATCATAGGCCCCTCGAACATAACATACACGTGCTCTTTGATACACCTTCCGGACTGTATTACATTATATTCCTTGTACAATACAGTACAGTTGTTAGAGGGCATTTTAAATTTATTGTTTTGAACATTTTTCCAGTAAACAATGAAACAAAAAGCATCCACCAATGACAAAACTGCCCAATTCAGAACATTACCATCATAAAAAGTCTACTCAAGTCCACCAGTATCAGTAAAAAATATACACAATCTCTGAAGTAGTAAACTCCACATTGAAAAAATTTGTAACTAATAAAGAGGTTGCTGCTAGCAAACAATTTATATGTCATTGTTTAATCTACAAATAAAGTGCCTGTTACCCTTGAAGAATAAACTGCTTTTGTTGCATGCAATAAAAAAATGAAAAGCTAGTAATACCACAATAGGGAATGGATAGCAAACTGTTAACAGGTTCATAGTTACTAGGTATCTTTGCCAAAAAGACTGCAGCATCCACCCCCTTTACAACACAATACAGCATCAGCAATGCATTTACCTACTGTGGGAGTAGAACCCACAGCCTTCAGCAAGTACACTATCTGTTGTGCTATTAACAATGCAAGCAGACTAAACACAAGCAGCCCTAAACTTTTGCCCCTGCAGCTCTCGGCTCCTTGTAAAATCTACTCGACACTCAGCTGTATCTCTGAACTTTTCAGCACAAAAATCTGGAAAAGCCAAAATTTATTGGGGGGACAAAACCAGGGACACATTTTAAACATTGCTTGTATAATGTTTGAAAGTTGCTAGAATAAAATGCTGCGTTACCACCATACATTTCACTGCCACGTCTTGAACCCAGGGGACCCAGTGCAAAACAGTCAGAGCAACATACCACTACGCCAAATCAACTGTTTTGTGAAAGAGGAAGACTGAAACTTAAATAGCTACCATTTAGTGAATTCAGTTCTCACCATAGCACAGCTGTCAACCTCTTAGCACAAAAGACCTGAACAAAGCCAATAATGGGTGACTACAACCACCAAACATTCAGTGAATTCAGTTCTCACCATAGCTCTCAACCTCTTAGCAAATAACACCCAGACAAAACCAGTAATGGGAGAATATAGCCCCCAAACATATTCAGTGAAATCAATTCTTACCATAGCTCTCAACATTAGCAAAAAACCTGGATGAAGCCAATAAATACCTGAACAAAGCCAATACTGGGTGAAGACACTAACTATAACTGTAACCAAGTAGTAAGGAGACTGGATCTACACATTTTATTTTTCCCCAGGCTGATTAACTTAAGAGTGCACTTCAAACGCTTTTAAATAAAGTTCTAGAAGGACAAATTAGAGTCCCCATTGCTTCTGTTACTGTGGTGGAAGAAGCACCTTTTACCCTCCAAAGGCATACGTAGCAATTTGCAACTTTGGTCCTGTTGCTAGCTGAGAAATGAATCACACATCTTTGGAAAAAAGGATGAAGAACCAGCTATAAGTCAATTAATAAGTATGTATGTTATATTAAGTAATGCAATTAGCGCAGTCATTAGCCACTCCACACTCGAAAAGGTAGCTCTATAGGGGGGAGGTTCAACTAAGTCTGAGGGAAAGGATACTGAAACACTTCTTTCTTTTACAAAATTCACAAAATATACACACGGAAGGTGCAGAGCACTACTCACTCACACAAACTCCATCTCAAGTAAGTGCGGGCCACTTTTGTGTTTTGGCGACAACCGCCAAGTGTTCAGTCACTGTGAAAAAAAAGGACTCCGACTCAGGAGTGGAGCAACCAACCTACCTTCTTCTTGTACCAACACCACCACCAGTCCAGTCCTTCCACCACACGATGGTTTTGAATAGCCACAGCCATGAATCAGGAAGGATAGTCTTCTCCACTGTCCACCTGCAGTCTTCCAAAATGATGCGGTCGCCAGTTATAAAGTTTAAGGAGGAGTTAGTAATCAAGTATGCATCATTGTGTCATGTGACTGCCTGCCACACCACCTCCGCTAACATTTCTTCCTAAAAGTCCGATTCTACGAACAATGCAGGCTTTACAGAAAAAAAAAGTAAGCGGAAATAAAATAGAAAAAAGTGTCTTTTACAGAAAAAAAAGTAAGCGGAAATAAAATAGAAAAAAGTGTCTTTTGCAGATATCATTAAGAAAATCCAGGGGGGTGCAAGTGCACCCCCTTGCACCTGCCTGCGGGCGCCCTTGGTGACACACCTTTCATCATGTAAGTGTACAGCCATTACAACATCACACAACATAAGGTACACAAACTAATGTTGCTTACTCATTACAAATGTCAGCATACAGTATCTGTCAGTGACCAGTAAAACTGACAAATAGTAAATTCCAGAGACCGCACAATACTATCCATTTGGAAGTCATCCAACCCTAGAAAATATAGTAGAGTCCACACACCACATATTGTTGAACCAATACCCATAGACTTATGGACACAGACAGTAATGTAGCCTTTGACTTTCATTGGTCAGCAAGATCCATTCAATTTTGTACAACCTATATAGAAAGGTGTGGTATGTAAATCCAAGATTGTAATTCCTATACCATATTTGTCACTCATTACACTTATCATTGAGTGCAATGGCACCTTTGCTATGTAACTACACAGGTATATCTTACACCTGTAGCAGCCACACAGGTTCCATGGTAATTCAATACACATTGCAGATAACGTCCAATGTAGTCCTTGTCAAGAGTGTACATTTATAGTCTGTCTCCTATATGCTTTGGAGGGGATGTGTGTGGCTAGCATACAGGCAGGTGCCAGATGTTTATCCAAGACAGAACTAACACATGTATTACCTGTTCTACACACCTACACTGTCACTGTGGTTTAAATAGTATGTGCTGGAGGTATGTAACACAGACACTAAACCCTATATGTAACAGACTCTTATACTCCCTTTAAGTACTTGGCTCCCTATTGGTCCTTTTTGATCAGTCAAAAAGTAATTCCTTATACTATTCTGGCATGTCCAAAAGTCAGTTTTGGGTTTACTCTCCAGTTCAGCTGGTGAATCTGGGAATATTGAGGCAATCTTACAACTGCCTTATGTACACAGACCACCCTCTCCTCCTCCCAACAAGCTCAAATATATCTCAGAGATGCAACTATATAGTTAAACTGGAGGCTGAGCTCTCTCAACCCAGTACTGGCACAGTCAGTCAGGAGGAGAAGGTAACCACACACACCACAAATTCAGTCTCACATAGATTTATCACAACAGCAAACCAAACACATAAACACACAAAAACATACTCGGAGGCTCTAAATAAAAATCTGCCCAAGCAGCAGAGACCTCCAAAGCAGACATCCAAGCAACCACTACCCCAAAACAATACCCATGCATCACATAGTTCACAAAGTCAGTGTGCCACAGTCACAGCCCTTAAGGCTAAACAACACAACTAATACACTTGTAATAGGTGACTCTATTGTCAGACACACTGACATCCCACTCACCAGGCTGAACAAAGAGAAGGTCACTGTAAGCTGCCTGTTGGGTGCCAGGATCCGCCACATAACACAAACACTCAGGTCACTCCAAAGCAAGTACAAATATGACTCCGTCATTGTCCATGCTGGTGTGAATGACCTGAGATGTACCTCCTTGGACTACATGAAAAGAGACATAGAGTAGCTCTGTGATCATGTAGCCCAGGCTGGTATGACCCTGACCTTGAGTAGCATCTTACCCTCACCAAGAATGATGCCATAGTATAAAGACAGAATGATCAATTTTAACAATTGGCTAAAGTATTGGTGTCATTCAAAGGGGATCCAGTGTCTGTCAGCCTGGGATGACATGCTAGACAAGCCACATTGCTTCACTAGGGATGGCTTGCACTGGTCACCCCTGGGCTTTCGAATATTGGCTAAGGCTTTTGCTACCCCCATAGTGCCTTTTATAGACAAGGCTCAAAAGACAAACCCACCTCCGTAGACAACACAAGGAAAAAGAAACTAAGGGTAATGCTGCTCAACGCCAGAAGTCTAAACCTCAAGATGCACGCACTCGAGGCCCTCCTCAGTATGGAGAATATCGATATCTATGCAGTAACAGAAACCTGGTTCAAGGCTCCTGAGAGCACCTCAGCACTACCAGGTTATACCTCATACTATGCTTTTCGACCCCAAAACTCGGACCGAACCACAAAAAGGGGGAGTATCCATATTCATCAAAGATACCCACACCTCCAGGTTAGTGGCACTGCACGAAGCATCGGAGACCATCCATGTTCAACTAACAGTGGGCAAAACTGCCTTTCAGTTTGTAGCCTGCTACAGACCACCCTCCCAAACTCAGGAACCCCACTCAGCTTTCCTGAGAACACTGGAGAATATGAAGGTCTCTCCAAACACCATCATATTGGGTGACTTCAACTACCGAAACATAGACTGGGAGCACTACTCAAGCCCCAACATCCTCGCCCAATGGTTCCTAGAATTTATAAACTCAAATGCTATGGAACAACTGGTCACCACTCCCACAAGAGGGGAAAACATATTGGACCTGCTCATCACCAACATGGGGACTCTATGTTCCATACCAGAGGTATACCCCTCATAGGTAAAATCTGACCATAAATTAATCTCACTGGACATCCATACCCCATCCCCACCCCCAGCCAAGGAAACCACGGTGAAGAACTTCTCATACGCAAACTTCACACTTCTCATATCCGAGGTGGAATCCTTCAAAGCCCCCGGGCCTGTAGACAATATGGCCCAAACCACAGAATCCTTTACACATGCATTCTATGGACACCTACAGGAATGCATGGATCGTGCTATCCCAAATAAAACCAAGACTCACTCCTCCAAAGGCAGGAGACCTGTCTGGTGGACCCCAGCCATAAATAAGCTATACAACAGAAGGAGGAAGCTACTACATGATAGAGCAAAATCCCAAAAAGGGAAGGCATCTCTGATCAGTACTAGCAAGAAACTACGATCCCTCATAAAATCATCTAAGGCCAGCTTCGAAAGAAAAATTGCACAAGACACTAAAGATAATCACAAGGTCTTCTTTAGTTATGTCAGGAACCTGGGTGGCAACTCTCAGATATGCTCTGAGTTAGTGCAAAATGACAAAAGATACACTGAACCCACAGACATTGCCAGCATCCTGGCAGACAGGTTCAGTGAAAACTTCTCCCCCCCTTCCCCAAAAGAGCAAATGTCTATCCCAACAGGGTGTAGCCTCCCTGACATCACAGATGCACAGGTGAGAGCTGCCCTTTCCAAAGCAAAAAACACAGCCTCAATGGGACCAGACGGTGTCCCAGGCTACGTCTTACACAAGCTCCAAGAAGAACTGAACCCTCACATAAAGTCACTGTTTAATCTCAGCCTTACTATAGGATATGTACCCAAGGAATGGTGTACAGCAACAGTGGTCCCACTCCACAAAGGTGGTGCCACAATGGACCACGGAAACTATCGCCCTATAAGCCTGTCTAGCCTGGTCTGCAAAGCTATGGAGCGTATCATCATGGAACTCATAAAGAAAGACATTGGGAACCTCCAAACACTGGATCTTACCCAATTCGGCATTGTTAAGGGCAGATCTTGCCTCTGGAACCTGGTCGACTTCTTTGAAACAGTCACCGAGGCTATAGATGAAGGGAAGGTAGTCCACACAGACTACCTGGACCTCGCAAAAGCCTTTGACACAATACCCCACTCGGGCATCATAAATAAGCTCACCAGCTTAAATATCAAGCCCTATGTCACAAGATGGGTTGCAAACTGGCTCAGGGATAGAACCCACATGGTCAAAATTTCAGGTGCCATGTCAGACTCTAAACCAGTTACAAGTGGCGTCCCACAAGGCTCAGTCCTGGGACCTCTCTTGTTCAGTATATATTTCTCTGAGGTACAGGCTAACACGGGAGGACTATGGCTGAACAAGTTCACAGATGACTGCAAACTGGGTGCCATAATCGAGTCACTGGCTGACACAAGCATCCTCCAAAAGGGTCTCACAGAAACGGATAACTGGTGCCAGAGCCATGGCCTAAAACTAAATGCCAAAAAGTGCATAGTCATCCCCTTTGGGAAAAACAAAGTGCCCACAAATTACCACATAGGTGGTAATCCATTAAGTACGGAAGAAGTAATTAGGGATTTGGGGACCCAAGTAGATAGCAATTTCTCCTTTGACAATCACAGTGCCAAAGTGATTAGAAAGACCTTCTATATAGACCACCTTATCACGAAAGGGTTCACATCTAAATCAAGAGAGGTCATTGTGCCCCTCTACTCATCACTCATCAGGCCCATAATTGAATACAATGCCCCATTTGGAAAGACCCCAAAAGTACCTCACCAAGAGGATCAAGGGACTCAAACAGATGCCCTACGCAGTTAGGCTAAAGAAACTCTAGCTCTACTCAGTTGCTTACCACCTACTCAGAGGCGATCTGTGCCTGACGTATAAAGCCATGTCCAAACCAGAATTAATGGACATGCCCCACCTCAGGAAATCCAAATCCCTTAGAGCTACATGCTCTAGGGACTTAAACCTCAGCAGAGAAATAAATAGGACATGCTGGAGGGACAGATTCATATCCCAGAGACTCCCCTCACTCTGGAACAAAATCCCAATCCATGTTAGGCAGAGCCCCTCAATGACCCTCTTCAAGACAAATCTTGACGAGTGGATGGGAGATCGTATGTTTACCCCTGGGATCTCTTCTGTGTCCCTACTAGACAGATGCACAGTAAACTAACCTTAAAATGGCTATCTTCTGTGACCTACTATACAGAGGCACAGTCAACTAATCTAAAAGGGTGGTGAAAGCCAAACACACTCTGGCTAGGCTTATAAATGCCCTAGGGCAGATAGCCTAGTATCAACCTATGAACCTATGAACCTATGTCTTCTGTAACACACATGTGCAAGCTACACCATGGGGTGCAGAACAAGACAATCATAACTGGTGTAGGACAAATGTCTGTAATGGACACAGGAATTTGTAGATGGGTCATCTCCATCACCACAGCTTGTAGATGTGTTAGGACCAGAAAATGTGGTGACACTTATCAGACCATGTTATAGATGAGGGATGCATGAATAGGCTGCATGATGTCATTGTCCTTGTTAGCCTGTTATACACATATGACCCTATGGGGCCATACACCTATACTGCTGTACATTGCTGGAGACATATATCTTCTGTGCTGATGTTCCATCTTGTGCTGTGACATTTATGGGTTTATTGCCTCTGTGTATTCATAGCTGTCCCCTACAGACTCCTGCAACTGAACCATAAAGAGGTCTGTGACACACCTTTCATCATGTAAGTGTACAGCCATTACAACATCACACAACATAAGGTACACAAACTAATGTTGCTTACTCATTACAAATGTCAGCATACAGTATCTGTCAGTGACCAGTAAAACTGGCATAGCAAAGCAACACTGCATTATACAAGTACATATTAATTTATATAGTCACCCTGTGCATTAGATCCATAGCTGTATTTCCCTGCATCAATGATGAGGATGCCATGGATGTGGCACAGGTATCATCACTTGAACAGGGTGTTGTGTGGAGGTGCAGGAGGCTTAGGCCGACCTAATAGGTTGAAATGTGAGTCAGAAAGGGAAACAGGCAAGATGGACCATGGAAATGTGCCTTGAGTGTCTGCAGGTGATCTGAATTTGAGAGTGGTATGAGTGTGTGCATGAACACAGTCAAGCTCAGTGCTAGCCCTACATTTGTATATGTTGGACAGCTGTGAACTGTGTATGGTAGAGCTGACAGTTCACTGTCTCTGCGACCAAACATGGGAACTGGCTCTGTCAGCGGTTGCACTAGCACCGCCATGGCCAAGGTCAGAAGTGGTGATAGTACCTGATGGTGACTGCTGTCTGCTGGGACCATGTCCTCCATGGAAGTGTGTAGGACCACAAGTCCATGGCCTGCCATGTCTTGTTATGGACAGTACACTCCCCTCTGGAGTGCTGGATGAACTGCCACTATGGGACCATGATTGAGCATGGCCACGTGGACTCTCAGCAGATGTAGTTGTTGCCCTATTTCTGCTGGTCTGACACTCAGCTCCAACCAGACATTTCATCACAGACAATTTGCGTTCCAAGACAGACATTCTACGATCTGTCTCAGATCACTGCATCAGTGAACTAATCCAGGGTATCACCAATGTGGTGAAGGCAGTCATTAATGTCAGACTGTGCTGCATCCATAACCCTGAGCATTCATCTGGAGTTCCTTTCAAAATGTGCCTGTGCCTCCATGATGGCCCAAAACATAAGCCAAGTGATCTGTGATGAGACACCTGTGACAGGTAGTGGAAGGACAGCAGGTCCCCTACAATCACCCCTCTCAATCTGTCTGTGTGGAATCTTGCTATGGCCAGTGTCTACACTCACTGGAGCCATACTTGCCACACTATCCTGTTCAGTGTCCTCACCATCTAACTGTTCAGTATCCGTGGCCTCCGGGGATTGGATATGTGTAGGCATACTGACTCTGTGTTTTGATAATGAGGCCAGAAAAGGGATGTAAACTTCTGGGACAGGTTCAACACCTGAAAACCCCACCTGTGCCTCACTTTGGCCACCATCAGCATCAGAGTCTAAAGAGACACTGACATCAAGTTGTGTAGGGGACAGAGACCAACCCCCTGGTCACCTGTGTTAAGAAAAGGAAAAGCAGTTCACTATTACGCTCTGCAGTACTATGTTGCAATATATGTAAAGCTGCATGCACTGTTGTCACTGTTACAGACCTGTTTGACCTCCAACCTCATAGAGTAGCACATGACAACATTACTTTTCCAAGAAACATCTGTAGTTACTTGTAAATAAAAGTTCTTTATACTGCAATCTCATCAGCAACAATGAGGTACACTGTTGACATTTGTGATGATTCTGCACAGTTGACACATATGGCAATCTGTAATGTCCTGACAATTCTGTCACATCTATCAGTATTGTCACACATACAAGGCATAGGTATGACTCTCAAGTGTGTACAGTCAGAAAATATCTGTGGAGTTGGCAATCATGCCAACAGTACAGCAATCCAGCCACCAGGCCTGGTATGACATTTTAAGAAATACATTGCAGTAAATCTACGTCTGTAACAAAACAGTGCTGTGCTTATTAGGAGCAAGAATACAGCCTTTTCTGATTCCTGAGGGACCTCTGGAAAGTTGAGGGAGAGGTAATGTAAACAGCACCACATGCTGAACTATAAGAGGGTAATACATTAATATATCTCACCTTTACAGTAGTTACTTTGTTAATTGATATGTTGGTCACAATCTGAGCATGAGATTCAAACTACAGTTGAAATCCTTCACCTCAAAGAGCAAACACCTGACACCTATGTAAATGAAACTATACCCTGACACACTGAATGCTACAGTATTGCAATGCTGATTAAACAAAACCTACCTGGACACTCCTCTGTCATGGAAACTGTGGCACCCACATCCATGATATAAGGTGTGATGGATGCCTGGGAGCTGTCATGTGTTACCAGGTTTATTAGGAATTCCTCTGTGGCTGAGAGTGGTTGTTCCACTGCAGGCCCTCAACCAGTGACATCCCTGGCTACATCTGCTGCTCTTCTGCATGCAGCATTAATAATATCCATGGCCTGGTGTTGAATCTACTCATATATCCTGCTATGGTGACGTATGGTGTTCACATCATGGACAAGGTCAGCCCACAATGCTGCCTGATGTTTTCTGTTATGCATCCCCCTGCACAGTAGGAGTTCATGGTACTGACAGAGACCCTCCAAGATGATATAATTCTCAGCATCCATAAAAGGGGCATGTCATCTGGAATAATGTTTCCTAAAAGACAACAAAATGGGAACACATGTCAGGATCACATACATGGAAGTACACTTTGTAGAGATACAGCAAGAACAGAATGGCTGGCATTATCAACTGCTTGATCACACCAGTCATATTCCACAGTGTGCAAACATACTAACCATGTGGATACAACTCAGATACTAGCAGTAGTCAGCTATTCCTGTATGTGCCATGACAGATACTGCTGTATGATCACAGACCCAACCCTAGTCCTCTAGGGGCAGCTCCTTGATAATATGTCAAAACAACAGTGCCAAACAAACAGCAGTGTGGTATTACAAACACTATGCAGGGACATTCCCACAACACCAGTGTGCCACACTGACAAAAATATTCCACCCTTGATGTACTGTACATCCTCTGTATGTGTAACAAATCTGGAGATCAAGGACATGTCATCATTATAGTTCTAAGAAAGGCTTAATGCTGTAATCTCAATTATACCTATGTGTATTCACACATATGCATCATTCTATAAACAAAAAGGCTGCATACCTGATAGAGTACAATACTCTGTTGATATGTGCAGACTTATAAAGTGTTTGGCAACACGGTTACTGTTTGAAGAAAGTCTCATACAGACTGGTTCCCCTAGCCAGCTGTTTGCCTTTTTAACATGTTTCTCATTTCCAGGTGATTGGCTCTTAACCAATCTGTGGTTCTGAACTGCAACCAACACAGCTGATTTGCAGTATAATCAGCCAATGACATGCAATCACTGAACAAGTTATAAGGTCTTCATGTACATTAGTATCTCTTTCTGATATGTTGTGCTGGAAATTCCTGGAGTCAAGATACTATGTCATCACAGAGGGTATGCCTGTAGCAGCTACCTTTACATACAGATGAGTGTGTCATAGACTATAGCTAATGCTGCAGGCAACAGGCATAGGCAGAGAGTAGGAACACTGTGGAGGACAAGAAGCTGTAAGAGTAACTGTGGAAGCTGAGTCAGCGTTGTTGTAGAGGCAGGGCCAGAGTGAAGGTACCTATCCCCCTGCAAATTAAGGCTTGTGTTTAAAGTAAGTATGTTATGCAATGGTATCACTAACATAGTACTAGGCAACATGTTTGTTGTGTCCTTGAGCAACATAGGGGATAATTACACCATTATGTCAATTATTTGAGCAACTGTCAGGCCATGTGTTACATTATGGTAGTCATGTGGAATGTATGTGCTTGCAGTCCTTGTTACTAGCAGGACCTCCATATGTGTATGTTAGTTGTGCAGCTGTGCTAATCTGTAATATCATTATGAAATGACTGTGTGGTGCACATCTGATATTAGTGGGTCTCAATTGCATTACCTAAGTTAAAATCCTCTGTGAATGCATATTAATGCATTATGTGACACTTTTTGCACTTATAGTGTTGCTATAGGGATATGTCAATTGTGTTCCTATCTGCAGGGCTGCGACTTTCACCAGTGATAAGCAGGCATTGCATTTGCAATGCACTGTGTGGAGAAAGAGTGCATGACTCAGTCATTCATTGATGGGTTCACAATAATGTAATTTAAATGTTACACACAACTGGACTTGAACCCAGGACTATGTGTGGCAAAAGTTACTGTTTGCACAGCATTTAACAGACTGAGCTACTGAGTCACTGTTACAGCATATGTATTTGTGATGGTATAAGTGCACACATACAGTCTGTGACATACCTCCATTATAACATTTATTATGTGCCTGGCCTTATAGGGGTGTATTTCTCCACCAGAGTCCCAACTGAACATGTATTTTGCCATTAATGTTGTAACAGGTGTACTTTTACATGCTGCCTTTAAAAGCATCCATTTACCTGTTATTACAGAACTCAGTTACATCCATTAGTGTTTGTCTGGCTTTCTAGTGGTGTTCTCCTGTACCAGACTGAAAATTACACTCCCAGGTTTTCCATTACTTTTTCAACAAGTTTGCATGATGCGCCATGAAGCACAGCTGTGCTTATACATGCTTAATTAAGGTAACTTGCAATTACTATGTTTTGCTTAAACGACCTGTTTTAATTGACAGCTGTATGGTATGGCAGGTTAAATCAGTGGTCTGCAGGTGCAATGGTCTCAGGTTCGAAATAGGGAACAAGTGTTTATTTTGTACGTGCTTATTATCATTTAAAACACATATATCAACATAGCTCCATTTAGCTGAGCATAGGGATGCTGCGCAATGAGCTGCGTCATGCAGCATCGTGCAAAAAATCTTTAAAGAAAAGAAAAAAAGGGGAGATAGGACAGTAGTGAAATGGGATTCAAGCATGGAGAAAAACATAGTGAAAGGCAGGTAGGCATGTGCAAGAAGAGTGCAGGGAAGAACCATAGATATCCATTTCTTGTAGCGCAACAACTGTGTACTTTGACAAACTTTGTAAATGAATTTGGAATGCCACCCACAGAGAGAGGGGTGAGGACAATATACATGCATTATCAAGCTAATTGGACCAGCTTATGTGTGTCCAGTAAACACATATGCAAAATGGAGAGCTATGCATGGAACAATATTTTGTTTGGGAAAAGTGCCCATTTTTTTAAGGTGAGAGTGGAATGTTGGGGAAGGGACATAGGTACATGTGAGGGAGGTAAGTTGAGAAGGTGAGGAAGCTTTTGAAAACAGACAAGACAGCAGACAGGGGTAGTGTGTGACACAAGTTGGGGTGAACACCTTGGATGGGAAGGGTGTTGGGGAATCCTAGTCTCACATACCTCCACAAGGTAGCAGTGTGACTCAAGTCCCCACCCATGGGAATGTCAGTACTGCTCTTTCACTGCCCCAGGGGTGGCAGTAGTGAAAGCTGGGCTCCGGGGTGAGCCTGACCCACCAGGGTGGCCAGCATGCTCTCCATCCAGCTCAGGTGGCATCCAAAACCATGGTACATAATCCTACACACCAAACCTAGCAGTTCATCATGGGTGACAACACCCCCCCTCCATCGTCACTCCCAGAGGGGGATGAGCCCCATCCTGAGGGGCAGAACTACCTGGCACCACAGGTAGTGCAGGTGTAGGAGAGGGGGCACCACCAGGTTGGATTTTGGACGTGCAGAACCCAGGTGCCATAGCTGGAGGATGCAAGGTAGGTGGATCACCTGGAACCGTCCTACCTTGTTGTTCTGTAGATATAAAGATAAGTTAAGGTTAGTAATAACCAAACCAATGTTAATATTAACATAATGGAACATAATATTGATCAATTCAAGTACATATTAAGGTATATTATGTGGAAAACAACATTAAGTAACATAACAGTAAGTATGTTAACAGCAAACTAGAATGAAATAACTCATAATGCCTACACAACAGTTAGTTTAACAAAATATATTAGTATTAAATAATAATAATAATAATAATAAATAACATTAATAAATTAAAGAAGATAAGGGGTGGGGAGAGAGAGAGAGAGAAAACTTACCATTAGTGAATTTGCGGATGATATTAATACACAGACTGCTAATACATTCTTATAGAGGTATGCAGTGTTAGTTATGACAACAGTGACTCAAATTCTTCTATAGATGATGTAGCACATACATACCTCTCAAGCTGTTACCACAGGACAGTTTGGGTCAAGCACTAACAAGTTCAGGTACACAGCTACATGGAACTGTTTCAAATAATGTGCACATATATAACTACCAAGGTGTTCTGTAAACAGATTTGTACATACAATGAATTCCAGGTAATCATTTATCTGCTAATCATGGAGCAGACAGATTGGGCAGTTGTCATTACATTACAAAAAATCATGACACTTGAGTGGCATGTTTGTGTACATTAAGTAGACTAGACAGCCATTATGTCTTAGTTGGCAGGCATGGGAGTAGAACCCAAAAGCTGTGGCTGCAGGGAAAATGTGCATATTATGTAGCAATTGACTGCAGTGACATTAGAACAGACATGCAATAAATACAGCACTACTGGACTTATTTCTACATAATCTTATGAAACCACAATCCTGCTTTACACTTTATTGTTATTGCTTCTTAGAATATGTGAAGTGCACACATGATATATTCCCAGAACATTGGCTACCTTACCCTTATACCTTGTTCATAGGTTCATAGGTTCATAGGTTCATACTAGGCTATCTGCCCGAGGGCATTTATAAGCCTAGCCCATTGTTTTGTGGCTTACGCCACCCCTTTAGTATGGGGAACTATACCCATTATTTTGCTGTGCCTCTGTCGAGCAGTGACACTGAGGTAATTCCTGGGGTATATCTGCGATCTCCCATCCATTGGTCAAGATTTCTCTTGAACAAGGCCAGCAGGTGCTCTGCCTCACATGTACCGGGATTTTGTTCCACAGCATAGGGAGTCTTTGGGTGATGAATCTATCCCTCCAGCACGTCCTATTAATAGCCGTGTCGAGGTTTAAGTCTCCCGCCCTTGTGGCTCTGATGGATCTAGATTTTTGAGGTGAAGCATATTCATCAAATCTGGGTTTGACATGGCCTTGTATGTTAGGCAAAGGTCACCTCTGAGCAAGCGGTGCGACTGAATAGAGCTGGAGTTCTTTCAGTCGGGCAGCATAGGACAGATTTTGAGACCCTTTATCCTTTTGGTGAGGAACTTTTGTGGCCTCTCCAGCTGCTGCAAGTGTCGGGTCAGATACATTCCGAATGGGGCATTGTACTCAATCATTGGTCTGATGAGTGATGAGTAAAGGGAGACTATGACCTCCCTTGATCTAGATGAGAATCCCTTCATGATAAGGTGGGCAATGTAGAAGGACTTCCTAACTACTTTAGCTACATGGGTGTCGAATGACAGACTACTATCAACCTGGGTCCCCAGGTCCCTGATAACTTCTTCTGTGCTCAGTGTAGCTAGGGGTAACCTTGTTTTTCCCGAAGGGTATGACTATGCATTTTTTGGCATTTAACTTTAGGCTGTGGCTCTGGCACCAGTTATCCGTTTCTGTGAGACCCTTCTGAAGGATATCTGTGTCAGATGTGTTTTCTACTATGGCGCCCAGTTTGCAGTCATCTGCAAACTTTGTCAGCCATAACCCTCCTGTGTTTGCTTGTACTTCGGAAAAGTAGATGCCAAACAAGAGTGGGCCCAGGACTGAGCCCTGTGGGACACCACTTGTGACAGGCTTTGAGTCTGACATGGCGCCAGCAACTCTGACCCTGTGGGTTCTGTCACTCAGCCAGTTTGCAACCCATCTTGTGATGTATGGGTTAACATTTAAGCTGATGAGTTTTTCAATGATACCCGAGTGGGGTATTGTATCAAAGGCCTTAGCCAGATCGAGGTAGGCTGTATGGACTGCCTTTCCCTCATCAATGGCTTTGGTGACTGTTTGAAAAAGTCAACCAAGTTTAAAAGGCATGATCTGCCTTTGACAAAGCCAAACTGGGTTGGATCCAAAGTCTGCAAATTCCCTATGTCTTTATTTATGAGGTCCATTATGATCCTCTCCATGGCTTTGCAGATAAGGCTTGTCAAGCTAATGGGCGGTAATTTCCAGGGTCTGTGGAGGCACCGCCTTTGTGAAGTGGGACCACAGTTGCAGTGCGCCACTCCCTGGGTACGTATCCAGAGGTAAGACTTTGATTAAACAGCTGTCCTAGCTGTGGGTTTAATTCCTCATTGAGTTCGTGGAGCACACAGCCGGGGACACCATCGGGTCCCATGGATGCTGTGTTTTTACTTTGGAGAGCAGTTCTCACTTGGGCGCGGGAGATGTTGGGGGGGCTGCACTCTTTTGGTATAGATATCCCTCCTTTGGGGGCAGAAGAAGTTTGCACTGAACCTGTCAGCCAGTATGTTGGCAATGTCTGTAGGATCAGTAATCTTCACATCATTTTGAACTAGTTCTGAGCATATCTGGGAGTTTCCTCCTAGGTTTCTAACATAGCTAAAGAAGGCCTTATGATTGTCTTTTGAGTCTTTAGCTATTTTCTCTCGAAATTTGCTTTGGATGATTTTATGAGAGCTCTTAGTTTTTTACTTATAGTGATCAAGGGTGTCTTACCTTTTAAGGATTTTGCTCTATCTTGTAGTAGCTTCCTCCTTTTGTTGTAGAGTTTGTTTATGGCTGGGGTCCACCAGACTGGACGCTTGCCTTTGGTACAAAGAGTCTTTGTTTTGCTTGGGATTGCCTTATCCATGCAGTCCTGCAGGTGCTGGTAGAAGGCATTTGTAAGTGATTCAGCGGCTTGAGTATTGTTTTCCGCTGGGCCCGGGGCCTGAAAGGACCCCACACTAGTCTTTAGAAGTGTGAAGTCGGCTTTTGAGAAGTTCTTTACTGTGGTTTTTTTTATTTCAGGTGGGGGTGGGATGAGGACCTCCAGCGAGATTAGTTTGTGATCTGATCTCACCAGTGAGGGTATACTTCGGTGTTGAACATTGTGCTCCCATGTTCGTGATGATGAGATCAAGTATGTTATCTCCTCTTGTGGGGATGGTGACTAGTTGTTCCATGGCATTTGAGTTTATGAATTCCAGGAACTTTTGGGCTAGGGTGTTTGGGCTTGAGTAGTGTTCCCAGTCTATATTAGGGTAATTGAAGTCACCTAGTATGATGGTGTTTGGTGATACATTTATCCCTCTAGTGTTTTCAGGAAGGCCATGTGAGTTTCCTGAGTTTGTGAGGGTGGCCTGTAACATGCTACAATTTGCAGAGCAGTCTTGCCTATGGTTAATTGCACCTGGATGGTCTCCGATGCATCGTGCGTTGCCACCAGTCTTGAGGTGTGGGTGTCCTTGATGAATATGGATACCCTCCTTTCTTGGTATTGTCTGGATTTTGGGGCGGAACATGATATGAGGTAAAACCTGATAGCGCTGGGGTGCTCTCAGGAGCCTTGAACCAGGTTTCTGTCACAGCACAGACATCGATGTTCTCCATACTGAGAAGGGCCTCGAAAAGTGCATTTTGAGATTTAGACTTCTGGCATTGAGCAGCATTACCCTTAGTTTTTTCCTTTTTGTGTTCTAGGGTGGTAGGTTTAGAATTTGAGCCTTGCCTAAAAAGGCACTATGGGGTGGCAAGAGCCTTTGCCAATATCCGAATCCCAGGGTGACAGGTGCAAGCCGCCTTGGGCAGCGTGGCTTGTCCAGCATGTCATCCCAGGCAGACAGATACTGGATCCCCTTTGAATGACACCAGTGTTTAAGCCAATTATTAAAGCTGATCATCTTATCTCTGTATTGTGGCATCATTCTTGGTGAAGGTAGGATACTGCTCAAGGTCAGGGTCATACCTGCCTGGGCTACATAATCAGAGAGCTCCTCAATGTCTCTTTTCATGTAGTCCAAGGAGTGCGTCTCAGGTCGTTTACACCAGCGTGGACAATGACTGAGTCATATTTGTACCTGCTGTTGAGAGACCTGAGTGCTTGCGTTATGTGGCGGATTCTAGCGCCCGACAGGCAGCTTACTGTGACCTTCTCCTTACTCAGTCTGGTGAGCGGGACATCAGTGTGTCTGACTATGGAGTCACCAATGACTAGTGTGTCTGGCATTGTGTTTGGCCTTAAGGGCTGTGACTGTTTGACACTCTGACTGTGAGGTCTATGTGTTGCGGGTGTTGTGTTCTGAGGTGGTGGTTGTTTGGGTGTCTGCTTTGGTGGCCTCTGCTGTTTTGGTAGATTTTTGATCAGAGCCTCCAGTATGTCTTTGTGTGTTTATGTGTATGATTTGAGGTTGTAATGGTACTATGTGAGACTGGGTCTATAGTGTGTGTGGTAACCTTCTCCTCCTGACTGGTCTTGCCAGTCCTATGTTGAGAGAGCTCAGCCTCCAGTTTGGCCGTATAGTTGCATCTCGCATGTATTTGTGTTTTGTGGGAGGAGGAAAGGGTTGTTCTGTACATGAGGCAATTGAAACATTGCCTCAATATTCCCAGGTTCACCAGCTGAGCAGGAGAGGACACTAGCAACTGATCCCTCGACATGCTAGAAGGGTAGACGAAAAACTTTAAAAAGATTCCGGGGACGTGGGTGACCGAGAAATGGGGGTTGCCTTTTGGGGTACTATCTATGACAAGAGTGCCGTATCAAGGTAATAAGTACTGTAGGAGCAAGTGCTAGGTTTAATAGATAGAGAATAGTCTACTTGGAGTCAAGTAGAGTTGATCTTTTAGTTATAGGATACGCTGATTTGATCAGTAGTATAGTTCGAGGAAGGTAGTTTTAAGGGAAAATTTGAAGAGTGGACTTTAGGTAGCCCGAATAGTTTAAACCTGCTTAACCGGCACTGCCCTAGTGTGCAACAGTGGCAGCTCCGTGCTAAATCGCTCTAAATCACGCTAACGCTGCTTAGCTGCTTTTATACCAGGGGCTGGAAAAGCTAGAAACTGGCCCAAAACGACCAATAAACTACTAGTTACTGGCTGAAACCTCACAAAACTGGACAAAAGGCAGCTCAATGCTTCCCACTCCCACTGGTAAGCAAGGTAGCTTCCTTCCCCAAATAAGGCAAGGAAACAGTACACAGGAACTACAACCAAAGCCCAGGAATCAGCAACTCTGAAACTGGACTAAACTAGTAAAGCAGGAAAACAAGAGATATTTTTTTTTTTCTTTTTTTCACAAAACAGGCAGAAACAGGTACAGCAAACACTTATAAATGCTATGAATCAGCTACTACAGCTTACACAGAAGAATTTGCTACAAATACAGTCAAATAGTAACAAACAAGGATTCCAAGTGCAATATTAAGTTAAATGCAGTAAAAACAGCTTCAATGTAACAGAAAGGCAGGCGAAATACAGTTGCTAGGTATTCAGATGTGGAAAGCAACAAAAATTATACTTAGTATCAAGAAAAATCGCTTATTCAGCTCTCTGCAGCCTGGATTACTCTGCTGCCCACGTGGATTCTGTGCTGAGTATGTACAAGCTGAAAGTTTTATACCAGGGGGCTGGAAAAAGCTAGAAACTGTCCCAAAATGACCAATAAACTACTAGTTACTGGCTGAAACCTCACAAAACTGGACAAAAGGCAGCTCAATGCTTCCCACTCCCACTGGTAAGCAAGGTAGCTTCCTTCCCCAAATAAGGCAAGGAAACAGTACACAGGAACTACAACCAAAGCCCAGGAATCAGCAACTCTGAAACTGGACTAAACTAGTAAAGCAGGAAAGCAAGGTAGCTTCCCTTCCCCCAAATAAGGCAAGGAAACAGTACACAGGAACTACAACCAAAGCCCAGGAATCAGCAACTCTGAAACTGGACTAAACTAGTAAAGCAGGAAAAACAAGAGATATTTTTTTCTTTTTTTTCACAAAACAGGCAGAAACAGGTACAGCAAACACTTATAAATGCTATGAATCAGCTACTACAGCTTACACAGAAGAATTTGCTACAAATACAGTCAAATAGTAACAAACAAGGATTCCAAGTGCAATATTAAGTTAAATGCAGTAAAAACAGCTTCAATGTAATTCCTGGAGTGGGAGGAATAGAGAGAATTCTGTGAGTGAAAGTGGGCTGCAAACAGCCCTGAACCATACTGTGGGTTGTGCAATACATTTATCAGGCAATTATTTTTGCATCCTTTATTTATTTCAGTTTTACAGTTGAATTCAGCAACATTAGAACAGTCATGCAATGAATACAGCACTACTGCACTTATTACAGCACATTAGTTATCAAACCATAATCCTAATTTACATCTTATTGCTTATTGGTATTGGTATTGTTTATTGATTATTGTACTAAAGTTATCAGAAAATATCTGTACTTACCACACTCATGGCACATCCTGGCCAGATGCCCAGCATGAGACTAGAAGTTGCGAGTCTATTCAGCTGCAGCTGTTGGAAGAGAAGCCCACAATTATGCATACCAGTTTTGCTCAGATTCAGTTTATATTTTAATAACTTAGTGAAAAATATACTTACATATCTGTGGGGCATACCCAGCCCTAGCCTGTTGGACCCAGGTGTCCAAAGTTCCCCTCCACCTTCGCTTCAGGTGGTCATAGTGGTGACAACACTGATCACCAGTGCAGGGGATACCAGTAGCACTGGTAAGATCCCTGGCCAACCAATTCCAGGCTTCAGCTTTACATTCTGAGCCCTGGTAATTACCCTGCAACATCTGGGGTTCATACTTTTGAACCAGTAGTCCAATAAACACTCTGGACTCCTGCACACCTCACCTCTGTGGCAAAAAGCTTGCTCCCTCACCAACACCACCAGGCATATTGACAGGTTAATGAGATTCCAATGAATGCTGCAGAATTCCTGCTTAGTGCCCTAAATATAGGCTGTTTTCCTGCCCTTACTCATCATACTGCAACATTCAAAAAAGCACCTTGCTTAGCATCACACAAACCTGCTTAGTATCTCATAAACTCGCACATCTGTGTTTTAGCAAAGCTTAGCAATACACAGACAGGAGTGGCTGTTTACCACGTTTAAGCAGTGCTTAGCACCATGCAACTTTTTCAAATATAAAAAGTATGTTTTTACATTAAAATGCCTTTTAGGTCAGCTGACACATTTCCACAGCAATAGTAATGTCTTTCGGCTTTTCACGGTTAGGGGTCGCCACAGTGGAACTCTGGTCTACTAATGATTGGCAGTGGATTTTTATGGTGCCAAGTTGCCAGCCCAATGCCCAACCTTCAAAGATGTATAAAGAAGCACACATATTTCTAGACTACCAGGATACATTACAGGCATGTACATTATCCTGCACATAACATTTGTCCAAGACTTCCCTGGACAATCCACATCCATGGGACACTACACTGCTGCCTACACAGATTCAATATCTGTGTTACTGTGATCTGCCTTGGCAGTGTTCCATGATTAATATGCATGGCATGCTGCCATTAGGGAACCGTGGCCGTGTACACCAGTATATTCTGTGTAGGCTCTACATGGAGCCTACATGGATTTTATTGAATCCTGGGGACACAGTAAAATAAAAACAAACATTATAATAGGTAACTAATAAAATAAAAAATGCATTCTATAAAATGTAACTAATGAGAATGTAACAGTAACAGTGTTAGAATATCTCAAAGATGTACATACATGGCAAACAATTTCAGAGTAGAATAAAGAGCAAAGAGTGGGTAGAAAGAATACAAAGCACAGTAGGGTAGATGTAATACTTGACAGTAACACATCAAAATGTGAGTAGTCATTTACAATTAAGGAAAATAAAAACAAGGAAAACAGGAGAACAGTGTTATAGGTAATATTTGTGCGGGGAAGATGCACTGATCATATGCAGAAGTGGTAAACAAAGAAGTTTTAAGATGATGGAAAGTGTACTTGGGGAGACAGTACTGGGGTTGCATTAAAATACTTATGTACCTTAAATAGATGTAGGTAGTTTATAATACAAATATAATATAAGTTGCATATAATGTAAATTAAGGTAGAAAGTAGAACATAAATGCTATTTAGTATACTGTCCTTGTGGTTAAAGGCAGTAGTGTAAATGGTGCAGAACATAGTAATTAAAGTATCCACCCTTATATACCTCCTGCCTCCAGGAGGGCAGCAGCAAATATATCGAAGGAATGTGTGGTTACACATTCAGTTATCAAGGTTATGGATGCATACTTTATTCCAGAGACAGTGAATGCACTGAGAGATGAATTTCTCATGCCAGTGTATCCTGTTAGCAAAGATTTAAATATTTGAATAAACTGTGGTGAAGTTACTTTTTTAAAATGTAGGAAATTAGGGAGGGTAGGGTACTTCTTGACCATGAATGCTAAACATTAATCTCATCACAGATGAGTCTGTAATGTGCAGAATATAGGCAGAAGGGTTCAAATATGTTTTGATAGCAAAGAGTCTCTTGACCTGTGATTTTTTTTGTAGGGTCTCTTGAGTTGTACAAGGTGTTTAAGTATGTGGAAGAATGCTACTGTATGAGACCCACAAGTAGGTCAGAAAAGAAATAAAGAAATGAAAAGAGTTTTTGATTCAAACTGAATTCATTTTCAAGACTTGGTAGGTACCTTCATGTGATGGACTGTATTTAATAAATCCTACCAAGACAAAGCCAATATGATAGCTGTATATGTAATGGAGAAAGATAAGAATAAAATGGAAAGCTGGCTGCACTTGTCTCAAGATAAGAATAAAAGTTCCAAGTCCTGGAAAGGCACAAGAGCCTGGGCTGGTGGGACAACTTGTGTAAAGCCCTCTATTGACACAGTGTTAGTTCCAGATCTAAGAAACACCAGTATGACACATATATACACCAGTATGATACACACACACACACACACACATATATATATATATATATATATATATATATATATATATATATATATATATATATATATATATATATACTAGCCAAGAGGCTTGGAAACAATGAAATGAGTTTTTCTCCTTTCTTTCTCTTTTGTTTCTTTCTTTTTTTTTTTGCTACTACTGTACCACAAAACCAGAATGCAAGAACAAGAATAAAAAAATAAATAAACAAGAGGAAATTCACTGGCATAGAAAGAGAGATTATAAATGCCAACCTAGGATATCCAAATGAGCAAATTAAAGCAAGGGTGTTTACACTAAAACACAGGATAAGCTAGAAGGTGTAAGAGAGAAGAAAGACAGACAAGAAGTATTTGCAGCCTTGAAGTGAGAAGAATGGAGTTGACAGAAGAAGAGATACCTACTATGGTACAACTTATGTGCAGAACAGAAAGCCTTATTAACTAATATGCATATACTGATGTAAACATCTTAAAAATATGTGTACATAATGGTTTACTATCAAAATATCAATATTAAAAACAAATTCCTTTTTTAACGTTGAAGCATAAATCCGAATCCATGCATAATAATTAGGTCAAAATGCCAAATCTGATGAATGAATTCAGCAGATTCAACATTTAGATCAGATAGCAAACTGGATATCTGCATAAGAACTAAGGTAAGTCTAGCTCCTACCCTGCAAATTCACTGTTTTGCAGGGGAGCAAGCCCACTGCACTCCCCCTGTAGGGGGCTACACCCCAACACCCCCTGCTAAATATATATTCCAACTCCAAGATCGCACTACAGTGAGGAAATGGATGGATTTCCCAGTCTGCACTGTACTGTGATTTGTACTCATGACATCGAAGTTTATATCAGCAAATGCACAGTGGCATTCACTGATATGAACTGTTTTGCTCAAGTAACGTTTGGCAACATGGAAATCGTCTGACTGCAGTTTGACATTCCTGTGTTCACCGAATGTTACTTCAACATTTAGATAATAAACCGTATATATATATATATATATATATATATATATATATATATATATATATGTGTGTGTGTGTGTGTGTTTGTGTGTGTGTGTGTGTGTGTGTGTGTGTGTGTGTGTGTGTGTGTGTGTGCAGGCAAAGGTACACTGAAATAGTAAATGTCACAAAAAAGTGAATAGTAGCTTTGATGTAATATATCAAAAAGTCAGCAGTTCAGTGTTACAGAAGGAGAACAAACTGAAAATGAAATGCTACACTAGCTAATAAGTGATTAACATGAATAAGAAGCCCCACTGCAAACAATGCTTCACAACGATGGTTCACTACAATTGATACACATACAAGGAGTGACAGAGGAAGTACAGCAGTGCAGTAACAACAGATTGCTCATCATCTCCTTTTGGCTTATCCCAGTTAGTGGTCACCTAAGCAGAATAACAATCCGCAGAATGATTGGCAGTGGAGTTTCATGAAGCAGAGTTTCCCGTCTGGCACCCAACCTTCCACAGAAGGCACACACATGCACACACTCACATCTACGGCCAATTGAGAGTGTCTAATCCACCTACAGCATGTCATTGGGATGTGGGAGGAAACCAGACCAACCGGAGGAAACTCACGCAACCACATGGAGGACATGCAGACTCCTCTCAGAAGGCACCCCAGCCGAGAATTGAACCGGAGAGCCTCTTGCTGTGAGGAAACACTTAAATGCTCAAGAAGTGATAGTGAAACTAAAGTTAGGTATTAGTAATAAAAAATGTTTCACAAAACAAAATTCCAGAAATTCTAAAGAATCAGTCAAAAGCCAAGATATGGTTATCCAGGGGTAAACAGAGCAAAAAAACACAAATTGTAGATGAAAATCTCAAGAATGAGGAGAATAATTTAAGGGAAGACTTGCTGGATTTAGTACAAATTGATAAATATAATCATACTTATGATAGAGGGAGGCTACTGAAAGTGAGAAAAACACAGACTGCTAAAAGATTAATGAATTGAATACATACAACAACTGGAGTTATAAGAAAGAGAGTCATATGACATAAAATAAATTAGCAGAATATATTGTTGCAGCTAAACTAGTAACAGAAAAAGGATTAACAAGAAAGCATAAGGCAGAAAAAGAAAACTAAAGGAACTACTATGACATCGCTTTAGAAATGCCAATTAGAAACAACTGTTAAACATTTAAAATGAGGAATATAAAAAAGGAAATTGGCCTACAAAACTCTTGAAAAGTATGGTATAAAAAACAGATCAAATTTTGAGTTAAATTAAAAATCTAAGTTCATGAAATTAGCATTGTTTTAACCTTTAATGTTAGCCAAAAATGCTCTTAGCAGCACCCACAACGTACCCAGAATTGATTCCTGCAATTCACACTGAGTTACACATATCAGTATCATCTCTAAATATGAATGTTAATACTTTTTTATGAGAATCATTGCTCCTACTACTAGTGGAACTGTCTGGGTATTCTTCTTCAAAGGAAAACAAAACTGTAGCAAGCACTAATAGAACACAAATAAAATAAACAGTGCTTGAACAAGGACTTTACAATAAGCTCCACATCCAGTCCATAATAAATCAATAAAAAGTTGTTTTATTGTGATAAATCCATAAAATTGAAGTTTAGTGCTTTCATCCCTCCGTCAATACTCTGGGACATCATCAGAACTAAGTAAAAAGGAAGTGAGGTCACCATTAAATAACTCAAGTCATTAATTAATCAATAAATCAACTACAAAAAAGTATATGTCATATGTAATCCAAATATTTAAAAAAAATGTTTTAAAAAACATCCATCAAGAAAAATTATTAAAAACCATGTATTACAAAGTCCTGTATGGTGTCACTATCTAAAATAAATGAACACTGCTTACATGCACCACATCTTGATGTGTCTGCAACCCTAGGGGGCATTGTGGGATGTTATGCTCTATAAAAAATTTTATATTCCTGCCTGTTTTGTGCACAAATTGTGGACCATGTCCTAACAAATTAAATATTTTTAAATTGCCCCTAAAAATATTCCAATTTTTCCTAATTATTGATTTTGAAGCCTTTTCACCTTCACCATAAGGAATGATCATACTTAAACTGAATCTAGTATTATGTGGAATTAAACTAAAATTAGTGATGGCCAAACCACTACAGAAAAGGGGTTTGTATTTAGTTTGTCACAAGTCTATTATATCTTTAATAGTTTCAGATAGTATTTCATCTGGGTACCCTCTTGTCTTGAACATGTCAGTAATACAGTCCACTTCATTCATAAACAGTTCTTCAGTGGAACACATTCTCGCGGACCTAATAAGTTGTCCTCTAAATATATTTCTCTTATGGTGGTGTGGGTGACAACTTTGGAAGTCTAGATAAGCGTTGCAAAAAGTAGTCTTCCTAAAAATGGTAGATGTAAAAATAGCCTTATCATTATCCTTCGAAATTAGTACATCTAAAAAGTTAATACTGTTTACCGAATGTTGTGAAGTAAATTTAAAAAAATGTAGAGAGTGTTTGTTAATATAATCAACAAACACTTTAGCTCTTTCTTCGCCACATTTCCAAACAATAAAAATATCGTCCAAATAACGAAAATATCCAAACCAATCTTCCTTAAAGAGACTGGCAGAAATGTATTTCTTTTCCCAAGTGAAAGAACTAAATTTGCATAGATAGAGGCACATGTAGCCCCCATCGCGACACCTTGAACTTGTTTATAATGTTCACCTTCAAACAAAAAGTAGTTTTTAGAAAGAATAAATTCCATAGGGGACATAATGAAGTTGACCATACTATTGCTAAAAGTAGTTAAATCTCTAATGGCATCATAAAACAGTTCCAAACCTTGTAGCAGTGTTAATTATTTTAGATAGTGACACCATACAAGTCCAAGGTAGAACACGAGCAGTTATGTTACAGAAAGGGAACTGTAACACTAGAGGACTAGCTTACATTGGCTGTTTGTCAAACCTGTAAACATTATTATGTAGGGAAAACAGAAAGAGCACTAAAATCTAGAATTTATGAACACCAGTATGCCATTTCCAGGTGTAATATTAACAATGCCCTGTACAAACACACACTTACATGTCAGGAATTCTCAAACTTTAAATTTGGAATCTTGGAAGTAGTTCCCAGAAGTCCCAGAGGTGGTTGGTGGGAGCTTAGTTTAGACTTAAGAGAACTTTATTGGATTATAAGGTTAAATGCTACTAATGCCCCTGGCCTTAATGAGCATTTCTTATTAGCACCAGTATATATATATATATATATATATATATATATATATATATATATATATATATATATATATATATATATATATATATATATATATATATATATATATATACACACATATATATATATATATATCTTGGTTATATATTCTCTTTTGGAAACACTTATTCATTGCACTTGTAAGTATCGCTGTGTATAGTTTAGAATGTTTATAATATGTGGGGGGCTGTGCCCCCCACACTTCCCCTTACTTTATATACTAACTCGAGGATCGCACTACAGTGGGGAAAAGGACATTTATAACATTCAATGAAATGAGTTTCAACAAAATGAATTTTCAGTGAAGTGAGCTTTCAGTGAAGTGGTCCTAGTAATTTCATTTTCAGTCAAGTGAGTTTTCAATCAACCATAGTAGACCCATATATATATATAATATATATATATATATATATATATATATATAATATAAAATATATATATATATATATATATATATATATATATATATATATATATATATATATATATATATATATATATATATATATATATATATATATATATTTTTTTTTTTTTTAGGGACTTTGTAATACATGGTTTTTAATAATTTTTCTTCATGGATGTTTTTTTAAAACATTTTTAAAAAAATATTTGGATTACATATGATGTATACTTTTTTATAGTTAATTTATTGATTAATTAATGACTTGAGTTATTTAATGGTGACATCACTTCCTTTTTGCTTAGTTCTGATGATGTCCCAGAGTATTAATGGTGGGATGAAAGCGCTAAACTTCAGTTTTATGGATTTATCACAATAAAATGACTTTTTATTGACTTATTACAGACTGGATGTGGAGCTTATTGTAAAGTCCTTTTTTGAGCACTGTTTATTTTATTTATATGGGTATCCTTCTTCTACATTGTCCTCATTTCTGCCTGCAAATACTCGTATTTTATCACTTTGTTTCTCTCTGTACATAAGACACTGTAATCACTGGGTGAAGCAATTCACTGATCAAAGCTACTTTTGTCTTCTTTACATGGACTATTATATTTGATTTCCTTGAATCTATTTTTGAACTGTTGGTAATGTGTGATCTCATATGATATAAACTTCATCATTCTCTACAGTGCTTTGTGGTTCATGTTTCCAATGCATGGAACTGATGCAGTAAGAAACTACAGTCATCTAAATAAAAATTAAGTTATGCCAACAGAAAAAAAAATAGAAAAAAAAGTATAAAAGGGAATCATACAGAACTAAGGGTTATCTATTTACTACCCAAAGCCAAAATGTAGACCTGTAAAAAGAACAGAAAACTCTTCTTGCTTTCCACCAATTATAGACTGATATGGGGGTAATTTAAATATAATGTTGCACTTGGTGCTACATTTGGGTCTCTTTTTTCATGCATTCAAAAGAAACTAGTAACTAACAATTTTGCGGAGAGAAATAGAATAAACTCATCCTGTTTTACAAATAACTTTCATAATAGGGCAGGTAACTGGTGAAACTATCTAGCTCTGAGGTTAAGGAAAGACACATTTGTTGCCTTTAAAGGTGGTTGGATGAATGGCTGGGTGATAGGGTATTTGACCCTAGTCTAAGAAGTAGCAGACTCTTTGAAGGCCTTATTTAGACTCATCCAAAAACGCTGAAAATGTATCGCAGTAAGGCACAGATAGTTTGCAAAAAAAGTGTTAAAACAGTGCTCTACACTCCCGGATTACAGAATGCTTACAATTTCATAAGATTCATTGCACATTGATAATTTATATTACAATTACTATGGACAAGTGGCAAACCACTGTATAACTAAACCATAAAAGCGTAAATTGTTATCTAGGATGTAAAAATACAATGTGTCATTTTCCAGGGTGATTCTCTGGCATTATTATTGTTCTGCTTAGCTATCAAGCTATTAAGCTGCTTTTTGGCTTTATACTGGCTACAGTCTGACTTCAGGCAAATAACCCTGTCAAATGACATCTCATCTGCTTTTTGCAGATGATCTAAAACTCTATAGAGGTTAAAGGAATTTAACTAAGTGCAGATTTTTATCCCAAACACAGTTTGGTGACAGATTCATTTAGTTACGTTTCAAGTCAAACTTTGTTTTGTCCAGCTGTATGTGGCAGATAGACAGAGTTTGTTTGATAAGGCTCTTTATTATGACTATAGTAGTAGTAGTGATAGGACATAGCTTTGCCAGTAAGAGAACTAATTTTTTATTTTGTAAGATGGCTTTGGACCAGAATGACTATATCTATACAAATATTTATGGTAATGATTATATGATACATTATAATCAAATAGATTTGCTTATGCTAGAAGGCAGTTCAATCACTTAATTTTAAAATACATTTTGCAGATGACGTATGTATAGATATTTTCAAAGGTGACTTAGCCAATGAAACAATTTCTGCATTTTCTACTCTCATTATCCTTTAGGTACATTGGAAAACAGAGTCTTACAAGGAGATTCAGTAAAGCCTACACTGTTGTTTTACACCATGTGTGCATCACAGCATGATGTACACATGGGAGTTAAAACCATTAGATTTAGTTTACCCTGAGTATAGGAGCACACCCCTGAGTAAACAAGATAAACACGGTGACATGCTAATTACAGCATAAGCAGGTGAATTACATGCCAATTAACCAGTTTAATATGGTGGGGCTATTCAACAAGTTATAAAGCAGCTGTGTAGACTCAGTGCTGGTGTTCCCCAGGAATTCCAAAACTTTTGGAATACAGACATGGAAAGGAATCTACATGGACAGAATAAAAAGTAAAATGTGTGAGATTTGTACAAAAGTGACCTTAACATGCGACAGCATTAGATACAGGCTGGATGCAACAAAAGAAGAATAACAGCAGCAACATAAATTCTTTTTTGTGCCATAACAGAAATGCAGCTTTCCTCCTGCACCCCAAAATGAACAGTACACTTGTAAGAAATGCAGACAGATAAAAGTGTAAAGGTGTGTGCTAATCAAAATAAATATATAAAACATTAAACAAACTATTCATAGTTACATGTCAGCATATGCAATATGTAGCTGATGAAATGCAGGTATACCATCTAAAAATCAGTACTCCTCTGTGCAGATACATCCCAAAGTAATAGCCTCTCTTCTGTGTTCAACACATAAACAGTCTGGCTCCCCTTCAGTTTCTTTAGCTACATGGTTACTGTCTGGTGTTGATTCAAGGCTGTCATCACTGTGAATATGCAAATGAGGTCCAAACTCATTAGAATTCCTGAATCCCAAAAAAAACGGATCCATGTATGAATGCAAACATAGTACAGGCACTCCCTCAGTATTTGTGTTTAATGGATGGCTACTGTAAACGCTTACATCAGGTGAGTGTGTTAGGTTAGACTTTATGTTACATGTACATCTGTCAAAGATGGAAATACGAGTAAGCAGTACATACTTCAAAGGTTCTCTTTCATTAACATCCAACCTCCTCTTCATTTGTGTGCAAATTGTGTTTTCTCTGTCAGATTTTTATTATTATTTTATTATTTTTTTGGTCATTGTTTGCATGATGTGGCACTTAATGCAATCACAGGCAATGGAGCAATGAAAGGAAGATTTGGCTGTGCTTATCTTTGTTGTGTGGTATTGCGTGACAGGCAGAAGGCAGACCATAAGCATGACTGGTACATAAGGGAATGTCATGCAACTATTCCAGTGGCAGCATTGCTGAAGTATGCCATTTAGAACTGAGTCTGTGGAATACACCTGCGAATTAACTGACTCTGTGGTGGCATGTGTTAATGCAGTTAATGCAGTCATACTTTCCTTTTTGGAGGCAGATGGTACTGGGTTTGAATACAATTGAATATTACACTTTTAAGTACTTTTGTATTACCATTGCTGCCCATTGGTGTGTGATGTGCACCATGCACCATCATACAATAATGCATTAAAGAAAAGAAATGGGGAAGATGGGACAGTGGTGAAATGGGAGCAAGCAGGGTGGAGAACAAATGGCAAGCAATACAGGAATGTGCAGGAGGGAGGTAGGAAAAAAACATAGTGATCCTTTTCTTCAACAGTAAAAACTAATAATATATGCAGAATATTAGCTGAACTAGACAAGTAGACATTCACCTTCAGAAAGAGGGGTGACCATGACACAATAATGTTGTATAGCTAATTGGACCAAATCAAGTTGTTTCTAGAAGACACACATGTGAAATGGAGAGCTATGTATGGGACATTTTTTGTGGGACAGGTGACCATTTTTTTTGAGAGAGAGGAATGTTGGGGAAGGGATGTAAGTAAGTCTGGGTCTGGTAAGTTGGGTAGGTGAGGAAGCAATTGCAGACAGACAAGACAAACAAGACAAGACACAGGGATGGTACTGGATACAAGAGGCTGGTAACACCATGGCTGGGGTGAGGGTGGGGACATCCAGGATTCATGCTTGTCAAGCTGGGTGACAGTGAGAATCAAGTCCTCACCCACTGGACTGTCATCACTGTCACTTCACTTCACCACTGGCTGGAGAGCTCGACATCTCTTTCTCCTCCTGGTCCTACATACAATAAGGGACAGCAGCCCCTCTGTCTAGTGTAGGTGTGCACTAACAGTATGGCACACAATCATAGGCACCATCACTGGCTGGTCAGCATGGGTGATAAACATTATAAACTCACCACCTCTGCCACTGCTCCCACAGAGAACCACTGCACTATCCTCCAGGGCAGAACTACCTGAGGGGGCAGGTAGTGCAAGAGCAGCAGAGGTGGTGTTGCAAGGTTGGTTCCCAGATGTGCTGGCAATGATGCCAGGGATGGTGGAGAGGGGTCAGGTGGATCCTGTGAGGCAGGTCTACCCTGCTGTGCTGTGGAGCATTTTGTGATGTGGTACAATGGATGACATGGACAGATTTTGATGACACAATAATATAAAACAAACAAAAAATAAAAACAGAAGAGAAATAAGGGTTAGCGTGAGAGAAAAAAGAGATAAGATTAGTACCTTCATATAGGTTCATAGGTTCATAGGTTCATACTAGGCTATCCGCCCTAGGGCATTTATAAGCCTAGCCAGAGTATGTTTGGCTTTCGCCACCCATTTTAAATTTATTTTGCTATGCCCTTTTTCGAGGTTAGTATACTGTGCCTCTGTCTAACAGTGACACAGAAGTGATACCCGGGGTAAACCTACGATCTCCCATCCACTCATCAAGATTCCTCTTGAAAAGAGTCAATGAGGGACTCTGCCTAACCTGGACTGGGATTTTATTCCAGAGTGAAGGGAGCCTCTGGGTTATGAATCTGTCCCTCCAGCATGTCCTATTTATTTCAGTGCTGAGGTTCAAGTCTCTCGAGCGTGTAGCTCGATGGGATTTGGATTTTTTGAGGTGCAGCATGTCCCTTAATTCCGGGTTGGACATGGCCTTATACGCCAGGCACAGGTCACCTCTGAGCAGGCGGTATGCCACTGAGTAGAGCTGGAGTTTCTTTAACCAGGCAGCATATGGCATCTGTTTGAGCCCTTTGATCCTCTTGGTGAGGTACTTTTGGGGTCTTTCCAGTTGCTGCAGGTGTTTGGTAAGGTACATCCCAAAAGGGCGATTGTACTGAATTATGGGCCTGATGAGGGATGAGTAAAGAGGCAGGATGACCTCCCTAATCTAGATGTGAATCCCTTCATGATTAGGTGGGCTATATAAAATGTTTTTCTAACCACTTTGGCCACGTGGTTGTCAAATGAGAGATTGCTATCAAATTGGGTCCCCAGGTCCCTAATTACTTCTTCTGTACTTAATGGATTACCACCTATGTGGTAATTTGTGGGCACTTTGTTTTTGCCAAAGGGGTTGACTATACACTTTTTGGCGTTTAGCTTGAGGCCATGGCTCTGGCACCAGTTGTCTGTTTCTACGAGGCCCTTTTGGAGGATGCTTGTGTCGGCTGGAGAGTCGATTATGGCGCCCAGTTTGCAGTCATCTGCGAACTTGGTCAGCCACAGTATGAAACATTCAATGCATTAATACAATTAGTTGACTCTATTATCTTAACCTTTACTCTTAGCACTATTCCTCCAATAGATAACTATTACTTTTAAGACTGGGAGCTCCTAACAGATGCACACTATACTACAGACTGCAGCAAGTACTCCTTTATATGTGCATATGTTTCACATATGTGTGTTCCAGTTATTTTTATTTATTTATTTAACATTTCTTAGGGTTTGCAGTGATCATCAATACTTTTGAAAGGTATGACTGTGTGAAGCTTTGATGCCTGAGGCCTACTACTTACTAATAGACACATATAAGTCAAATAGGTCTCTGCTGTAACATGTTAAGGTACTTTCTGTACAAATATCCCATTTTGTACATGCTTACTGTACCAAGTGATGAAATACAAGGATATGCCATAATATTATTAAACAATAAACTTCAGGTTCAGGACTTACATTGTAAATGCAGCTGTTGCCACAGTGTTAGTTCAGGGCTGACTCTTTCTGATGGAAGCAGTACACAGCCAATACATGGGGAGGTAAAGGTTGTGTGAGTTGCCTGGCATCAATGTTACTATATGCATGTGATTAGAAGGAAGGTTTTTAGGCCCCTAGGTGGTGAGTGAGTGTGCTATGCATTATCTCTTAGACAATGCAAGGGCATACCGAGCATGGCTATGTCTGCTTACACCCACAGCAGTTGGTGGTTCCCTCTCTAACTCCTCATCTGCCTATAACTGTGGTGACCTTGCCATTGGAGGTGGGATGTGTAACCCTTCCCCTTGCTAATCCTGGTGCACCTGTTTCCTCAATATTATGTTGTGATGCATGGCACATATGTAAAGATTTCTGTATATGTCTATGGATTGTACTGCATGACTGCCCCAATTTATCTAGGCACTGGAATCGTGACTTCAGCAGCCTGAACACATGCTCTATGACATTTCTAGTTTGAGCATGTGCTTCATTATGGCATTCTTCTGTGTGTGTGCATTTATGATGGGTGTCATCATCCACAGTTCCAGTGCATAGTCTGAATCCCCCAGTAAATGACCCTGTGAGATATCCCCCCTAGCAAAAATCTGGTACAGTTGGGAGATGTGCCAGATATGTGAGTCATGGTAACTGCCAGAGTTTCCAGCACACACATTCAAGATAATTCCTTTTGCATTACATATGCCTTGGCAGTTGATAGAGTGGTAATCCTTTATGTTAATGTAGAGTCTTCCCTATTCTCCAGGTTGTGCTTTAACTTCTACATGAGTGGAATCTATGGCACCCAGTACTCTAGGGTAGTGCACTACTAGGTAGAACTGTTGCATATTTCTGGTCTCTCTTCAGAACTATGGGAAACATATATGTGCTCAATGGCATGTTGGAGCATAACATCTAGGAATTGGTGGAGGATCCTGGATGCTGGTGCCTGTGACACCCTAGCATGGCCCCTGTTGGTGTATGAAAGGTACCTGTAGTTAAGATTCTAAGGGCTACACATACCTTAGTTTCCACTGGGATGGATTCCTCTCAGTTGGCTCTGACTCTGACTCTGAGTTGAGGGCAGCAGAGGTTGCAGAGTTCCTGTAGTGTGGCCATGTTGGGTCTATATTACATTATTGAATTTTCAAAACTTCAAATCTGATATGGTCGACACCATATAATTGAAGTCCTGAAACATCAAAAATGTAATAAAACACAACAACCTGCAAAAACAAACCATTTAAATGCTCTAAGCAGGGGGGAAAGCTCCCCTGCACCCTCCACACCTCCCGCTATTTAAATATACCAACTCCGAGATAGCACTACAGTGCAGAAAAGGGAAATCTTCCCTTTGCGTGCTGTACGGAGATCTCCGTTAAAAGATTTGAAGTTTCAAGACTTCAATCGTATGGTATCGACCATATCAGATTCGAAGTTTTGAAACTTTGATCTGTTGATATAGACCCGCCCTGTCCACCCTAAAGTGCTCCACAATTTCCATGTCCTGTAGGTTGTGAAAAGTTAAATGGGGCCTGAAAACTCTTCTCCTTCTTGGCCTAGGCATATTTGCAGCAGCAGAAGCAGCACTGTCTTCAGCCTCTAGCACATGCAAATGGATTAAAAACAAATGTTAAATAAATAAAAGCAGCAGCAGCTCCTAACATTCTGTCTGTACAAACAAAAGTTTTGAAATCAGCAGAAAAAACTAGCAATGAGTCTACACTGATGTTTTATAGCTTATTCAATATCTCCACTGTATTGGATTGGTTATGCTGTAATTAGCATCTGTGAAACACAGACAAAGACAGATGCACTCCATTAATATCTATACCATATCAAAAGGCAACCTTGTAGCTAACCAAACCAATGTTGAGGAGAGTTGTATGTTTGGAATACTGCCAAAATGCTTTTTCTTCATGATATATCTGTATAGAGGAGTACTGAACTTCATCAGGTATGCTCCCATTTTATCACCTAGATACTGCATATGCTGGAATGTATTTAAGAATAATGTGAAGCACAGGCTTTTACACTTTTATCTGTACGCATTAGTTAGAGGTGTGCTGGTGGCATGGGTATGTTTGTCAAGCCATTTCAGAGCTACACATGATTGCCAATACATGAAAATGGAATGCTGTGTGATAAATATGTACAAATGTTTTGGGGACAGGTCCTTTGATAGCACTTTAAGCATTGCAAAGCTGTTTTGTTAGCAAAATGGGTCATTTGCCTCCTCTTTTGTGGGTGGGAGGGGGAGCAAAGATGAGTTACTGTTATGGTACAAACAAGGATATGTTGCTGTTGTTGCTCTACTTGTTTTGCATCCTGCCTGTTAGTATTTCACATCTGTAGACTGTTTTATGTTTCTCCAGTGGGTAATACTGACTGGCTTATTTTCTATTTTACATGGAAACAGTGATTTTGCAGTTATGTGATGCTTATGTGTATTACACTTCTGCTGTCTTTTAAGACACTTACAAGTATGCCACTCAGGCATGTCAGTCCACAAAGACCACCCTTCACCGATGCTGAAAATCAAATTATTGTGGGCAGGTTTCTGCAACATGGTGCTTTTCTCCTGGAAAGGGGTTAGGGAGATATAGCATGTAGGATGCAAATACGGCAGCAGATTGTCCAGGATGTGAACACCATGGTCGACCATGGCAGAACATATGAACAGGTTCCCAACAGGGCCACTGACATGATCACAATTGTACAGGGACAAGCAGCTGCAGTGTGCAGTGACCAAATGGCTAACAGGGAGGGTCTGCTAGGGAACCACCATTAACCCCCAATGAACAGTTCCTGGCAAATATTAGAGATCCAGATATCTCCCAGGAGAGTGCATGACAGCATGTACTTGATGTGGGTGCAACACCTTCCAAGACAGCAAACATGTCCCAGGAGGAGCTTCCAGGAAGGCTTTGTTATCTGAACAGTTGAATACTGTTGCATAATAAAACAATTGAAATGAATAAGTTAATTTTGTGTCATATGTCTTTTTTTTTGGGGGGGGGGTTGAAGATTGCTACATATATAAGCTTAGTCTGGAGTTGTCAGCAATGTTCTTGTTGAAAGTACACTTAATGCACATATTAAACGGTCAATGTATTGCTCCCTGTGTTACTGTTAATTGTGGTGATGTTGCCCTTACCTCTTTCTTTACTTCTTCCTGCACCATCTGGACTACAGCTCAGTATGTCTTCTACAGATGGTAAGCCAAATATTTTTATGTCAGTACTGCTGAGCAATTTAAATAAATATTGTATTGTGTGATTTTGATCACAGGCCTGTTGTGTGTATTGCTGTACTGTCTGTAATAGTGGTTTCACTGTTAGTTTGTTAGCATACATTGCACTATAGTAGTGCAGGTATTAATGTGTTCCTGTGTTTCTTGCTTTTTATCACACAGGTGATCATGACAGTGGGAGTGTGGGCCCTGAGCCACCTGATGTCAGTGTATCAGCAGATTCTGATGACGATAGTGGCCAAGCTGAGCACAGTCAAGGGCTGCATAGGTTGACTCTGACAAAGAGGTTGACATACAGCCATCCCCTGCATTTCCATCGGCCACAGCTATTAGGCCTATGCCTACCCAGACCACTGAGCCCACAGATATTGGATAGGTGGAGGGTGAGGACATTGATTAGGGAAGTGTGGCTACTGCAGCTTCAGTGCCTATTGAGACTGGCCATAGCCAAAGTGTGGGTGAGGTGCCACACAACAGGAGGATTGATAGGGGTGCTCAAGGGGGGCCTGCTGTCCCTCCTCCACCTGGAGCAGGTGTCACTTTCCATGCCACTCAATATATGTTTAGGGCCATCATGAAGGCACAGGCACATTCTCATAGGTGCTCCAGACAAATGCTCAGGGTTGTGGATGTGGCACAGTCTGACGTGTGACTGCCTCCACAGTGTTTCCGATTCACTGGATCTGATGAATGACAGATTGGAATGAGGGGTGTCTGTGATGGACCAAGGGGTGTCTGTCATGGAACAAGCAGTGTCTGTGATGGAACGCCTGCTGGGAGGGGAATAGCATCCTTGTGGGCATAGGTCAGCCACATCATCTGCTGTCAGCCAATGTGTTTGTGCCCGATCATTCTCCCATAGTGGCAGGACTTCCACTTCTCCATCAGTAAGTGTGCTGTCCACACGTTTCCATATATGTGATGCTTGGAGGACTTGCATTCTCCTAGTCACAAACTTCTATTTTTTCTCCAAGTGCTGCAGTTGTCTGGTGAGGTACAGACAGAAGGGAGTCTTGTACTCAATTTGTGGTATGCAAAGGGTGGAGTACAACAGAGGTATGATCTCCCTGGTCTTGATGTGATGTCCATATGCAATTGGGTGCAATGCATAATGTGTGTCTCAACACTATGGATACATAGTGATGAAAGTATAGATTGCTATGAACATATGCTCACAAGTCTCACAACACTGTCTTTGAGCTGAGGGAGTGCTATGTATATCATAATTAGCAGGGGTACTTCACTGCCAAAGGGGACAATGAGGCATTGTTTGCTGTAAAGTTCAGTCTGTGAGTTTGGCACCAATTATTTGTCTCTGTCAGCCCCTTCTGTAATATGTTACCATCACTGGGGGAATCTATGTGAGTGAGTCAGATTAACGGTCATCTGCAAACATGGTAAACCACAGGCCATCTACCATTTTCTGTGCTTCAGGGAAGTAGTTTACAAATTTGAGGGCCCAGAACAGATCCTTGGGGTATTCCATTAGTAAGTGGCTAGTGAGGGGTGCATTCCCCAACTTTGACAGTGTGTGTTCTATTGGTGAGCCAGTTTTCTATCCAGCTAGTGCTGTATGGCTTAATTCCCAGCTGGGGAATTTTCACTCTGAGAAATGTATGTGGGATATTGTAAAAGGCTTTTGATAATTGAACATAGGTGTTATGTCCTTTATCTGTCATCCAGGTCTTCTGTGTCAGTATCGAAGAAGCCCATGAGGTTCAATAGGCAAAATATATTCTTGACAAACACAACATGGATAGACTCAAGTGTGTTGAAGGTCACCTATGTCCCTGTGGATGAGGTCCATGCTGATCCCTTTCTTAGCCTTGCAGATAAGACTTGTTAGGCTTATGGGTCAATAGTTGTAGTTCTGCATGTTACTAGATTGATGTGCATTGCATATGACACAACATTTGATATTATTTTCTGTAGTTTAGGTGATATATGTGTGGAAAAACTACTGAGACACCAAGGTTGCAGGTTTGCAGGTAGAAAAGTGTATGCACATGTGAGATACACCTGTTTCCATGCTGCATAATAGTGGGCAAACGTGAGCCGCTTTGCTAAAGTCTGACAATTGGTACTGAGTCTATGAAAAGCACCTAACTGACTCAGCGGCACAGGTGTTAATGCATTGATACTTTCATTTTTTGGGGCCAGATGGTATGGTTTTGAATTCTTTTCTCTCTCTTTTTTTTTCTTCCAGTGTTTGCCCACTGAGCCACTTAGCACAAAGAGGGGAAACAGATATAAATGAATGCCAGCTTTGGCTGTGTTTATCTGGTGTGCATAAAATGCAGCAGTGCACAAACTGCCTGTCCAGGAAGCAGACAGGACCCAGACTTTAGCATCCCCATTTTACAACTGTCCTATCTTCCTCACTTCTTTTCTTTAATGTATTATTGTACGATGGTGCACATCATGCAGCAAAGAGCAGCAACAGTAATATAAAACTGCATAAAAGGTTGTATTTGAACCTAGTACCATCTGGCCTCAAACAAGGAATGTATCACTGCATTAACTGCATTGACAGATGCCACCACAGAGTCAGTTAAGTAGCAAGTATATTCCCGAAAATCTACTAACTGTCAGACTTTAGCATCCCGATTTCACCACTGTCCTATCTTCCTCATTTGGAGAGTGTTAGTCTCGGTTAGTACATGGGCATAGCCTGTGGAGAGCTACGTATGAGACTTTTTTTTGTGGGACAGGTGGCATTTCCTATTGAGAGAGATGAGGAATGTTGGGCAAGGGACATAGGTATGTCTGGGCCTGGTAGGTTAGGTAGGTGAGGAAGCAACTGCAGACAGGATTAAAACTTTCCTTACTCCTGTAGCCAGAACTACCAATGCCCACACCCATCTTATCTCCACCCTCCTCTATGCCTTCCACATATATACTAATCTATCCAAAAGCAACTTTAACAAACTGGCAACCTCCTAAAACAACATTGCCAGATTTGCCACTGGCTCCCAATTTCAAACCCACCACTGCCAAAATCTTAAACAGCTAGAATGGCTGGAACTACAAAATCAGTTTCAATTTCAGCAACTTACTATCACCCACAAGATTTTGTATCATCCCAGTAATACTCCAATACTCAGTAGCCTTATCACCCCCTACAAAAATCTTACAACCCTTTGCTCAGCTGATAAATTACTAGTAACCATCCATAAGTCCAACAATAAAGCAGGCAACTCTCTTTTTTCTAACCCTGTGGGGAAAACCTGGAACAGGCTTCCCAGTGAACTATCATCTATTTCTTCATTACCATTTTTTCAAAAGGCAAATAAAAATACTCCTTAAAACACAATGGCTATGCCCATGTACTAACCCAGACTAACACTCTTCTTTCACTCCATGTCGTCATCTCTCTCTATTGCTGCTCTCTCTGTATACCTCTCTCCCAAATCTCATATAGTGGGATTAGTAAGCTTCCTTAATTCTGTTTCTAGCCTAGTTTTTCTGGGAAACTACCTCTGAGTACTAACTGCATAACAAGCATTCTACTCTAAGCACATGTTTTCACTATATATATATATATATATATATATATATATATATATATATATATATATATATATATATCTTAGCAACTTTTTTACTTTGTGTGTAGAATTTGGAAACTACCTTAAAATCAGTTTTAACTTGATTGTTTTCTTAGTTATCTCTTACAATATGATATGACTTGCTAGCCTTCTACGTGATGAATATCAAACTCCCTACTGTGTGAATATGTTTCTAGTAGTAGTGAATTGTTTTCTAGTCCTTTGTTGTCAAGTACTTTGATGTTAATCTCTATTATTCTTTTCAATTTTATTAGCTTAATGGAGCTTATCTCCCCGGGCCTCTACTGAAAATGCACATGTATCCAGTTGGACTAGCCCGGTCAACAAATGTAAAATAAAATTAAAATAAATTAATAAATAAATAAAAATTAATTATTGCACAATGGTGTGCATCATGCATCAATGAGCAGCAGCAGTAATACAAATGTACTTAAAAGTGTTAGATTGAGCTGTATTCAAACCAAGTATCATCTAGCTATAAAAAGGAATGTTTCACTACATTAACCGTATTAACACATGCTGCCGCATAGGCAGTTATGTAGCAGGTGTATTTCAAATACTCAATACTGTCAGACTTTAGCAATGTGGCTCATGTTTGCGCAATGCTAAGCAGTGCACAAACATATGTATCTCCCATGTGTATACACTTTGCTAACTGTCGGGCAAACCCGCTGTTCATCATGCTATGGAAATGTATATATTGTGCTATATTAATGTTTACTGTCCATTTCCTTTGTATGACATGAAATTACAAGTAGAAACATTACAAACTGAGGGCCCTATCTAACTATATGTCATATATTTAAAATTTATCCATATGTTGGCACCCTCCCAAAACACTATATCTCTGGGGTCTCAGTATTTTTCCATACACACATATATCAACCACTCTACAAAATGTAATATCAAATGTTGTGTGCTATGCAATGCACATCAGTCTGGTAACATGCAGAACTACAACTATTGACCCATAATCCTAAAAAAAACTTATCTGCAAGACAACTGCAGGAATCAGCACGGACCATATCTACAAGGACATAGGTGACCTTTGACACACTTGACCCTACTCATGTTGGTTTTGTCAAGGGTATATCTTGTTTATTGACCCTTCTGGACTTCTTGGATACGGACCCCCAAAGACCTGGTTGAGGGATAACAGGACATACCATCTATGTTGAGTTATCCAAGGCCTTTGCCACTATTCCACATTCATGTTTCATAGTGAAGATCTTCCATCTGGGAATTAGGCCATACTATACTAGATGGAGAGCCAACTGCCTCAATGATGGAAAACACACTCTCAAAGTTGGGGACTGCACCTGCACCACTAGTGCACTCACCAGTGGAATACTACAAGGATCTGTGCTGGGTCCTCAACTGTTTGGAAAGTACTTCCCTGAAGTGCAGACAACCATAGACGGCCTGTGGTTTACCAAGTTTGCAGATGACTGTTAACTGGATAAACTCATATAGAGTCCACCAATGATGGTAACATATTAAAGTAGGAGCTAACACAGACTGATTGGTTACAAACTCACAAACTGAACTTTAAGCATGCAATGACTCTGTCACCTTTGTAAATGATGTACCCCTGCAAATTATGATATACATAGCACCCCCCCCAAGTTCAAACACAGTGTTGTAAGACTTGGGAACACATGCTGATAGCAATCTACACTTTCATCACTATGTGCCCATAGTGGTGACACACATATTCTGCATTGTGCACATCATACATATGGCCATCATATCCAAGACCAAGGTAGTCATACCTCTGATGTACTCTACCATTATTACACCAATAATGGAGTACACTGATCACATCTCTCTGCACCTCACTAGACACCTGCAGCAGTTGGAGAGAACACAGGGAGACTTCAAATACTCTAAACATGATATACATTGAAAGACTAATGTAGCTGCCATTGTACTTGGTATCATGCAGGCTGCTGAGAGATGAACTATGGGTGCCCTGCAGAGCAGTCTCAGACCCTGACCTTCTGGAAATGATGGACATCTGTAATTCAAATGGGACAACTATAATTTACTCCAGCATTCTAAACCTACCCTGTGTCATAAACAGAACATTCTGGGGAGACAGATATATTCCACAATGATTCACACTCCTCTGTAAGAGGCTCCCACTGTGTGTGAAGCAGTGCTCCTCAATGACCCTGTTCAAGTGCAACCTTGACTACTGGTTGGGTGATTGTAAAGTCTCCACTGGGCTGGCACCTATGTCTCTCATAAACAGGGCCAGTTGGTGCCACTCACAAACAAGCTCTGATAAAAACAACCATCTAACTATGCTCGATAAGGGTACTTGTGTTTTTACACAGCTAGTCTCCTAAACACCCTAGTGCTATTAGGCTAGTAGCCTCATATGAACCTATGAAGCTATGTGTCTATGCAGGCCTCACAACCTGTTGACTGCCACATGGCCTGCTGATGTCATCTACTAAAAGTTTACCTGCACTCTTGTATACACCAGACTTCTGCCATGGTGCTTGTGTAACATACTGTCTTCTGTATGTTTATGTAAATAGGTAGGGGTTGTGTTCTCGCTGTGGTCAACTGTGTGTGTGGGGGGTGGGGTGTGTGTATCTAGAGGGCAAAACAGACATATGTATCCTACAGTTACTGCTCCAATTACATGGATTGCCAGTATTTTGATACTTGTTCATGCCTACACATCCATTTCATACAGGCCTCACAGCCTCTTGTCTCCTACATGGACTGCTGATGTCATCAACTATAAGTTCATCTGCACTCTTGTATAATCAGACTTGTGCTATGATGCTTGTGTTAAGTACTGTGTTCTGTAGTCTGTGTACTTAGGTATTGGCTTTGTTTTTACTGCAGTCAACTGTGTGTGTGTGCGTGTGTGTGTGTGTGTGTGTGTGTGTGTGTGTGTGTGTGTGTGTGTGTGTGTGTGTGTGTGTGTGTGTGTGTGTGTGTGTGTGTGTGTGTGTGTGTGTGTGTGTGTGTGTGTGTGTGTCTTGACAGCAGAACAGATGTGTGTATCATACACTTTCTTCTCCAATTACATGGATTGCTACTATTTTGATACTAGGTCATGCCTATACACCCATTTCATACAGGCCTCCCAATCTCTTGTCTCCCACATGGACGGCCAATATAATCTACTATAGGTTCACCTGCAGTCTTGCATAAATCAGACTTGTGCCATGGTGCTTTCATAAAGTATTATGTTCTGTAGTCTTTGTAGTTTGTGTACTTAGGTTGGGGTTCTGTTCTTACTGCAGTCAAGTAAATGTGTGTGTGTGTGTGTGTGTGTGTGTGTGTGTGTGTGTAGACAACACAGCAGACATGTTTAGCCTACAATTACTTCTCTCATTACATGGATTGCCAGTATTTTGATACTTGCTCATGCCTACACACATATTTCATACAGACCTCCCAAACTCTTGTCTCCCACATCACTTGCTGATGTCATCTACTATAAGTTCACCTGCAGTCTTTTATAAATCAGACTTGTGCCATGGTGCTTGCTTTAAGTACTGTATACTGTAAGTCCATGTACTTAGATAGGTAAGGGTTCTGTTCTAACTGCAACCAACTGGGTGTTTATGTCTTGACAGCAGAGCAGACGTGTATCCTACAGTTACATCTCAAATTATATGGATTGCCAGCATCTTGATACTTGTTCATGCCTACATATCCATTTCATACAGCTCTCCCAAACTCTTATCTCCCACTTGGCCTGCTCATGTGATCTACTATAAGTTCACCTGCACTCCTGTATAAATCAGACTTGAGCTATGGCACTTGCAATAAGTACTGTGTTCTGTATTCTGTGTATGTAGATAGGGGTTCTATTCTCACTGCAGTCAAATTTCTGTGTGTGTGTGTGTGTGTGTGTGTGTGTGTGTGTGTGTGTGTGTGTGTGTGTGTGTGTGTGTGTGTGTGTGTGTGTGTGTGTGTGTGTGTGTGTGTGTGTGTGTGTGTTCTGTAGTCTCTGTATTCATATAGGTATCCCAGGATGTCTTCTAAATAGCATGAAACATGACCTATCAGGGCCTCTGGAATTACTATTTAACTGTAGCCTCCAAACAGGCTTCATGCTTCATAAATGGAGAAAGGCAACAGTCATCCCTCTGTACAAAGGTGGGCCATGTACAGACCCTGGAAACTACAGACCCATATGTCTTGCTGGTCTTATATGTAAAGCCATGGAAATAATTATCATGGAGATGATCAATAGATATATAGTAAACCTCCAGACACTGGACCCAGTGCAGTTTGGTTTCATAAAGGGCCAATAATGCCTACTAAACCTGGTGGAATTCTTTGAGAAGGTCACCAAAGTAATGGATGAGGGTAAAAGTATTTACACTGCCTACCTTGACCTGGCCATGGCATTTGACACAGTACCTCACTCGTGCATTGTTGACAAACCCAAGAGGTTAGGTACAAACCCATACGTCACCTGATGGATAGCCAACTGGCTCACAGATAGGACCCAGAAAGTTAGAATTGAGGAGTCCACTTTTACAAACAGGACAGTCACAAGTGGAGTCCCTTAGGGCTCAGCCCTTGGACCACTCCTTTTTGGCATTTACTTCTCAGAAGTCAAGGCCAATGTCAGTGGTCTCTAGCTGACTAAATTTGCAGATGATTGCAAATTAGGAGCTGTAATTTAATCTCACACTGACACAAATGTTCTCCAGGTGGGGCTGACACAGAAAAACAACTGGCATCAGAGTCATGGACTAAAACTTAATGCTAAGAAATGCATAATAGTATCCATTGGGAAGTATACATCCCTGGTAACTATCATATTGACAACACACCCCTTAGAGCTGACCCAGTAGTCAGGGACTTAAGAGCACACATAGATAGTAATCCAGCCTTTGACCATCACGTGTCTATAGGGGTGAGGAAATCATTCTATGTTGCGCAACTTATAAACAAAGGTATGGCATCTAAGTCCAATGAAGCCATTGTTCCACTGTATTCTGCATTCATCAGACCTATCATTGAGTACAATGCCCACTTTGGTATGTACCTAACCATGCATATCCAACATCTGGAATGTCCACAGAGGTTCCTCACTAAAAGAATACAGGGCATAATTAATATGTCCTATGCAGATTGCCTCAAGGTTTTATTCCTGTATTCTGTCTCCTAGAAGCTTTTGAGGGGAGATCTGTGCCTGGCATACAGGGCATTGTCAGACCCCACTTTGATGGGCCTCCTGAATATCCACAAAACAAGCAATAACATAATTACCCATTCTAAAGACTTAAACCTTGCCTGTGATATAAATCGGACCTGCTGGAGAGATAGGTATGTATCCCACTGACTACCCTATCTATGGAACAGGCTCCCCATCCAAGTAAAGTAGAGTTCCTCCCTAATCCATTTCAAGTGCGACTTGGACAACTGGATGGAAAACCAAAAATTCATCCCTGGTTTGGCACCTATGTCTCTGATGCAAACAGGTAACCTGTAAATGGTTCATCTCCCAGGCCCATGCTTACACTTATCAAGGGTATCAGAACTCGTCAGAGATTTGGGATGTATGACTAGGCTTAAAAAGGTCCTTGTGGTCATTAGCCTAGTAAACACCTATCAACCAATGAACATATGAACCTGTATGCACCCTATCCCAATTGTATATCAGATCCCTGATAGATGTCCTCTGCATTGTTCATGTAAGGATGCTTATCTAACACACACATCCTCCCCATTGTTATGTCACCTTGACAGTAACAGACAACACATTTTCACTGTACCATCTACGCTATACCATATAGATATGTGCTTAGTGTTGCTGCTACAACCATCTTCCACTGACATGCCCTCCTCTGGTGTATATGCTGGAGTTTAACCTGTACTTTTTCCCTGTGTTCATTCCTACAATTCATCTGTGTGTCCCTATTCAACACATGAACTTCCCCTGAGTGATCATTTCACGTCAGTCCCATGTCCTGTTACATACCATTAACACAGCTTCTGTACAATATGCCAGGAATGAGATATCACAATACTCTGCACTGTAGGTACACTGTCCTGTACTGTGGACAATATACTTCATATTCATACATTTCAACTGTCCAGATATTCCCAGAATGTCCAGATATTTTCCTTATCAAATATGTGGCTTTCTGCCATATCACTGGTATGATCTCTGGACTGATGTGATTCAATAATACATACATTTGAGTGCATACCTCTCAACTGTCCCAATCTGTGCAGAATGTGCAGTTTTGGTCTCCTATTTGAGATATTTTCCTCATAACATTTTTCCTGGCAAATCATTGGCATGTCATTGCAGAGTTCAGCCAGAAACTGATGACTGACATTTGAGTTTCAAACTTTATTACTCTTCAGAAAGTTCATGCTAATGTACAACTTATATATTCTATCAATATCCTAAATTTGGAAGTGCAATATTAAACATCTGCCCCTATTTTTGGTCCTTTGTACCCCCATTTTTATGGCTTTGTCCACATTTCTCACTCGAAGAGGTTGAGAGTGTTACATTATAACACATTGCTATGTGACATCTATGTCAAATATATCCCTATTGCTGGTTATTTGTCCTCTAATTAAGTTGGCTTATGTGTTGCACTGACAGAATGACAGCTATTTGTAAAGCCCTTTTGATCATTGTGGCATTCCGTGCAAATCCGTACACTGTAGGTGCTCTCCTTTACTCAGAATTGCTATCTGCATTTGTTTACAAGGTTTCACAGCCAGCAACACTGTTGTGAGCTGCAAAACCTAGCTGAGGCATGCTGCACCTCATTAATATGCATTGTGAGCTGATGTGCACTGTGCACCATTGCGCTAACATGTAACCTGCATGTAGGCTCTGCATGAAGCCTACAAAGAGTTTTTTGAATCCCCCAGTTAATTTTAATTTAGGATAAATAAGTTACAGCAGAGGCACCACCATTATTTTTAACTTTTTGAAACAATTACTTAGAGTAGGGTATGGCTCTGTATAATTCTGCAGCCAAAAGGTAGCCAATCTAAAAATTAAAACATTCACAGCTTTTCCCTGTGTGAGAAGGTCCCACCTATATACATATAGGTGACATTATCTCATGGCATCCCTTAGTTATTTTTTATTAGTGAATCACCACACTATAGAGATAAGAAAAATTCCCTGTACCTCAGTTTGACCTTTTATTTTATTTATTTTTATTTATTTGCAGTTTGTTAACCAGGAAAGTCCATTGGGCCAAGATGTTTTCAATGGAGGCCCAGGGATAAAAAAGCTCCATATACAATTATTACAAAGCTAATATCAACAAAGTTAACAAGTACAATACAATTTTTAAAAACTACTAAAAAACAGTAATACAAAAGACAGAATAATAACATCTGAGCAAGGTAACAAAGCATTGAATGAAATTAAAACATAAGTATTTTGGAGTACATAAGTATATTTTGGCGGGCAGGCATTTATGCACTCAAAGTTTCATGAGTTATGAGAAAGGAAAAAAAGGGAGAGGGAGTGGAAATTAAATGAAGGGAGTCACTAGGTTGAGGTTTGAGAAAGGAGAAAAAAAATGGCAAAAATCCATCAATCAGGATTTTAAACATTGATGTTCTAGTTAATGTCCTTTCCAATGCCCATTTAAGTTTTGTTCAGTATTTTACTTTGGAAAAGAAGTCCTATGATTGTAATGAGATAGGTTTTGGAACTCCTATGAATCTGATTAACAGTGCAGGAAATATGTCATGCAAAATGCTATTTGCTGGCACAAGAATAAAGGTTTACTATCATTTAACCAGATCGCAGAACAGTGAATAGCAGTTATGTTGAGGTAAAACCTTGAAACAAAAAACAAAGAACTACAATAAAATCAAAGTATGGTGACTGTAAATGTCGACTTTGAAATTTTCAAACAGTCACCACACTTCGGGGACACCATTACTGTGCTCTGCACAGTAAACAACATGTTTACAGGGGGCAAGCCCCCCTGCACCCCCCATGTGGTGGGCTGCACCTCCCACACCCCCTGCTACTTAAATATACTAACTCCAGGATCACACTATAGTGAGGAAAAGGGTACATTTTCTGATCCCCACTATAGTGCGAGTTGCATTGAAATGTTGGAACTGACAACAACAAATGTTGTATTGCATTCGCTGTTGTCAGTTCCGACATTTACTTTTTCAAGTTGAGTCAGTGACAGCCAGATTTGAGATTTTGTCAATCGCACGAACTGCAATTGACAAAATGATAGTAAACCAGAATAACTGATCTCTGTACTTTGCTTATCTACAGCCTTCGCTGCACTCATGTTTGTGTCAAATCAGGCAGCATGTGGTCAACATGTTTTAAATACAGCAGGAAATCAAAAGCAAATAAGAACAGCTCTCACAGCTCCAGGCCTTGCAAAAAAGCAGTAATTTATCTAATCCCTATTGATCAGAACTGATCCTCAAGGGTAGGAATGTATCATGTCCAATGTGCTGTGTTGTCTGCATAGTAAAGTTAATCATTAAAACCCTTGAACTTTCTGAGTCTCGCTGAACACCCAAACTATGTTAAGCAGAATGAATACAAAAAGCTGAACCAAAGGCTTCTGAAGCTGTTTAAAAAAAGGTAATAGTGGAGTAGATGTAAAGGACTGAAGTAATAAACCCATGTAAGAAGAGATACAGCAATACTGATGGCACATATTTGTATTGTTTATAGCTGCATATGAAAAGCATACATGAACAATCAGTATGTAAATAGATGCTAAGTTCTTTCTTTTTGTATTGTATAGAATGCATGGAAATTTTCAATAATGACTAGATCTGGGTTTCAGTACTGAGTTTGTCTAATTACCACAAACCCATAATTATTAAGACATAATTAAAAAAAGAATGGTCATTGAGGTACACCTTGCATAATTTCTGTTAGAGGTCTTTGGAGTAAGCTTTTTCAGAGTGTTAATTTCAATGCATGTAGACAAACCCAACACAAGTGAATAACCTATTTTGTACCAAGCATCTAGAAAGTAATGTCAGATTAATTCCTGGGATTAATTTTTTTATTTCATAATTTGTTGACTGGGTTAGTTACACTAAGCTAGCAGCCTCTTTTCACGGGCGACCCAAGGTGGTATTTATAGTATTAAGGGAAATTTAGCCAAAACACCAGGGATGTTCCTTTACTCTTTTCTGTATGGGGATATGTGTGTGTGTGTGTGTGTGTCACATTTTACTTCCTGCTTCTGGACTGGACACAAAGGCAGCTCAGAGAAGCAGGAAGATGCCATAACAAAAATGGAGAGCATACAGCAGAATGAGAAGGTAAATATTGATTGCAGTGTTGTTAATCAAACAGCAGAGATGTTTATTTCATTGGAGAAGAAGTCAAAAATCAAGTATGACACCCCTGCACTGGCCCAGTAATCAAGGAGCCTCAATCATCGCCACTAGCACCAGTGAGGGACGTACACATTGGGAGGATGACAAGGACACATACAGCACAGTACAATTTCCCTTAAGAGCACACAGAGCTCACAGCCAGTCTGAGGCTGGTTTCTCCTTTTTTCTCCAGATCCCCAATAAGAATCCCCACTGGCACAGCTATAGCATTAAAATCTCAGCTGAGTGGTCAAGCCAAAACCTCTGGCATCCTCTCTGCCCAATCAGTGCTTTGTGTCCCTGCCCAAGTAGCTGACACACACACTTTGAGATCTGATTTACATGCAAACACACACACTCCTGGGAATGGTTGGCACAGGTTTACTAGCTATGCCCCTTTCTGCACATACTAAAAGGTAGTTATAACTGCAACCAACCAGCTCTTTATCAGCTACTATAAGGCCTTTCCCAAAGGGTGATGAATGCTACTGTGTGATGTTATTATTATCCAAATAGTAAGTGTGACCAAGGCTAAGGCTATTGGAGTGGCCGATACAGTGTCATAATATACATATGCAAATACCCAAAGAGCTTAAATATCTCTAAGCAAACCAGCCACAATTAAAAGGCTTAAATATATTTAATAATAAATAATAAAGGAACAAGACAATGCTCAGTAACTCAACACAGTGAATACAGAGCTCAGAATCACAGGAAATATTTTAAAACAACATTGCAGGACAGTTTGAAAAAAATACAGAAACATGTAAACTGATCTTCACTATAATCCTATCTATATCTAAAATAAATCACTTTTTCCTAGTTACTTGCTATTAGCAAGATGCAGTCAGAAGTGTTGATAAGTGGATGTTTTTAGATCCAAAGACAAATACAAAATGCACAGTCTCTGAGAGAGTTCTCAAATTAATATCAAACCTTTACTGCTGGGTCAGCGGGATGACATCACTCTTTGTCACCTGCTTTCAGTTCCCAGACTAACAGAAACCAACATGTGTGTGTCAACAATACTTATCTGTCTGATGTGCAGCTGCTAGGAATTCACAGAACAATAAAAAGACTTTACATTTGAAACCTAGTAATTATTTCTGTTTCAAGACAATAGGAAAAAGTTCTAGCTGTAGGACATCCTGTCTTCTTGCTGTATTAAATAACTTTATAGCACATCACAAAACAGGTTCCAGTTATTTTGTTGAAGTTTTGCAGGTTAACTCTGTATGTTTGAACTTCTACTATTAAAACATACATTTGCACAGGTGTACACTTCTGTTCTTTTCCAGTAGGGTACAATGTGGTTACATTCTTGAAGCTCAGTACATACCATATAGTTCAACACACACTTCTGCACCAGTAGTTTAATATACACTTAACATATAGTTCTCTTGTATTTGTAAGACAAGAATATGAATCACATTAATATTCACAAATGACATATGATTATTTACAAAATTCCAGATGGCTGGGCTGGCAGTGTCACATTTCTCCATTCCCTGAAAACTCAAAGTAGTTTTTCAAGTGACCCTTGAGAAACATTGCTTGAGAGGGTGAACCTATCTGGGAATAGACTACCCCATTCCCTGTCTTGAAAAGTCCATCTGCATTGGCATTGCTAACCACACTGCAGTGCTGCACTGTCACATCATATGCTTGCAACCCTAGACTCCACCTTAGCAACTTGGCACTTTACTTGCTGGATCAATGTAGCCATGTTAAGGGATTGTGGTCTGTAACTACCACAAATTTCCTTGCATACAGATAAGGCTGAAGTTTTTGCAGGGACCACACTATGGCTAAGCATTCATTTTCTACAGCTGCATAGCATTCCTCCATGGGTTGGAACCTATGACTGAGATATAACACTGGGTGCTCTTCTCGCACTGATGAAACCTGGCGGAGTACAGCCACCACCCGTGGTTTGAAGCATCCACCTACACAAGACATTCTTTGCTATAATGTGGTCTGGCTAACACAGAGGGTCTTCTCAAAGCTACTTTAAGCTTCTGGAATGCCTGCTCACATGCTGGAGTCCACACTACCTTATCTGGCCTGTTTTTCCTTGTCAAGTCTGGGAGGGAAGCAGCTATGGTACTATAACTGGGGACGAACATTCTGTAGTACCCTGCTGTCCCTAAGAATGCTCTCACCTGAAAAACGTCTAGCTGTAGACATCCTGACTTCTTACTACATTAACTAACTTTATAGCACATCATAAAACAATTTCCAGTTATTTTCTTGAATTTTTGCAAGTTAACTCTGTATGTTCCAACTGCTACTATTAAAACATACATTTGCAAAGGTATACATTTCTGTTCTTTTCCAGTAGGATACACTGTAGTTACATTCTTGAAACTCAGTGCATAACCTACAGTTCAACAAACACTTTTGCACCAGTAGTTTAATATACATATAACATATAGTATAGTTCTTTTACATTTGTAAGACAAGCATATGAATCACATTAATATTCACAAATGGCATATGATTATTTACAATATTCCAGGTAGCTAGGCTAGCAGTGTCACATCAAGAATAGCACGAGAGAGGAGTATGGTGAGTCAGAAATGGAGGAAAAAGCAGTCAAGCCTTCTCAAAGTATTAGGAAGGCAGCAAATGAAATGGAGATAGATTTGGAAGAGGTGTTCCAGAAGAAGTCTTTTGAATCCAATGATGTAACACAGGATTGTATTATTACAACCCTCTAGTTGTGAATGGTTGCAGCATGATATATTGTTGGAGATGGTGGAGGAAAATGAACTGGAAAAGGGAAAGGATTTATCTTGGGGAGAAATTATGAGAGAATACAGGAAGAAGAAGGGCAGAAGAGTGAGGAGATGTAGATAGAGAATAAATCGTACGCTGAGATGTTGAGAGAAGGAATACATGGTAAGCAAGTAGAAGAAACAAAAATTAGAAGAAAAAAAACTGTTTAAGGTTTGAGCTGAAAAGAAGAAAGATGCTCCAATGGATAGATACAAGGTATAGGGCAAAGTTATTAAGATGCTTGTGATTAAAAGAAATGAGGTAAGAGTGTTAATACATATTAATAAAGAGACTTTTTGTGATTTTAATTTCAAGACTGGGCAGATAAAAAGTTTATAGATGAATATTAAAAAAAAGAAAAACTGTACACAGTTTAACTTATATGTACTTAAGCCCTCTTTTAGAGAAAAAAAAATAATATTCAATTCTGAACTGAGGATGAAAAACCGACTTTAAAAAAGCACTTACTTAATCTATGCAATAATGTGCTGAATTTATCAAAAGCGTATGATAATACAGCTTCATGGACTGGGACATGGGATTGCAATGTGATATTGAAAGTGGAAAAATATTATATTGTATATTTTCCAAGTGTTATTAACATTGAAGGAGATAGAGGTTTGGTGAGATATTGGGGACAGCCAAATACATGCTTTTTGTATGGAAAAACAGATCATTTAATTAACAAATGTGAAAAAAGAAAATGTTTTATAGTGAGAGTTTAGGACACAGTGTAAAAGATTGTGAACCTAAATGTTATTCATGTAAAAAAGTGAGGCTTTGGGGGTGTGTGAAGAAAAAGAAAATGAAGTAATATCAGATATAACAGAGAATGTAATAAAACAAGGTAATAAGGATAAAGCTATGGAAAAGGATATAGAAGAGAGAAAAATGGAAAAAGATAGTGGTAGTGCTGATATGGAACAAGTAACTAAAAACAATAAAGTGAAAGATGATTTAAATACAGTAAATGTTGAAGAAGAAAAGTCAAGTTTAAGTGTGAATGATAATGCTAAATGGAATATAGTTAGACAAAAAATAAATTAAATTGGAAAAAGAGTGAGAGAAAGAAAATAAAAATATAGAAGACTTAGAAAAAAAGAAAAGGAAATTAGAATACATACTATTATTTAAAGTAGATTTACATGGAAAGTTTTGTCAATAAATGTGAAAAGTTTTAAAAAAATTGGAAAGAAAGATAGGGATTTTGGAGTGATGTAAAAAGTTAGATAGTGATGTTATCATACTAGAAGATATTAGATTCTTGTGAAAAACATAAATATATCAAGCAGAATTATGGTGGATGTAGATCAGAGTGTGTATGTACCTTTAAGCAGCTTTTCAGTGAGTTAACATGTGTGTATAAATACTGAACATGTGCAAGCAAGACTGCCATTTTGTAATGAGCTGCAGTGGTGTATGTGTAGTAGTCAGTCAGTTAGTTAGTTAGTTTGTTTATGTTTGCTGCTATCAATCCTGATTTTTTAGTATGTAATAAAGTATATAAATAAACACCCAAGCCTCTTTGTCTTAACTAGCTACACAAGACAAGCGACAGTGGGGAAAAACTGCAATATGAAATTTTTAGAAAGAGACCTGCTCAGAAATACTTGTATTATATAAAGATACAATTAAAGTGTTAGATGTTACATTTGTTATAACAAGTAGAATTGCTGTTATTGATGTAAGATGGAGCGAGCATGTTATAAAAATTATTGCATTATGTGCTTATGTTATAAAAAATCAGAGGGAAGAAATGTTTAGAAAGATACTACAATATGCAGCAGTTAATATGGAGACAATTGTAGTAGGGGACTTTAATTGCAATTTAAGACAACCTAAGAAAAAGGTTTATAATGTTAAAGTAGTAAAGCACATTATAAAATACAGACAGTTAAAAATATGGAATTTAGAGACTTGGATGTTTAGAAGAGGGGAGAAAAGAACAGAAATAAATTGTTTTTTATTATCAGAAAGTTTAGTAGTGGTTGCACAAGGAGTACTACTGACAGGGGTTTTAGATCATAGGCAATATGGATTATGGTAAAAGGAAATAATGATTACATAAAAATAGGGAAATGCATACAAAGTATAAATGAAGTAAAATGGGATGATAAAGGGAGAAAATATGTCTTGAGATTATGGCAAGATCATGTAGAAATGAGAGGATCTTACAAAAATTGGTCAGAATGGTGATTAAATTTTAAACTAAAATATAAAAAATGTTATATGACATGGGAAAAAGAGAAAATATATAGGGAAAAGAGGAATTATAAGAATTGAAGTAATGACATGATTGAGTGTATAGAAAAGAATGATGAGAATTTTTTTTAGTAAACAATAGAAAATATCTGAAATAAGTAAGAAAAATAGAGCATTTATTGCATAAGCAAAGATATTTTTTGAAAGGAAGAAAAGAAGAAATTGCACCTTATTTAAGTAAAATAATCAAACAGAATAATAGCATAATGAAGGAAATGAAAGATTCATCAGGTAAGATATGTAGCACACAAAAGAAGACTATGAATATAGTAAAAAAATATATGAGGACAGCATTTAAAGAAGAGAGAAGTCAGACATGGAAGAAATAGAAGGTACATACTTTTTCAGACATGGAGAATAAGGATTTAGAAGAAGAGATAGAAATAAAAGAACTAGAACAGGTAATAAAAGAATGAATTTAGATTCTGCAGTAGGACCAGACGAAATAAAATATAAGATGTATAAAAATCTGACTTTGGATAAAAAATGTTTTATAAAAGTATTAAATGAATGGTTAGAGAAAATTTTTTTGTATAAAGAGTTGTGTGGAGGAATCATCAGATTTATATGGGAAAGGAAGAGAAGGAAAAATTTCAAAATTGGAGATCAGTTGTATTAACTAATACTGATTATAAGATTTTTATGAAGATATTACACAAAAGGATGGAAGGAAAAGTAGGTAAGGTTGTAAAGGATAATGTGTTGGGTATAAAATCAAAAAAAAATCAAGACTTATCCCTGGATTCACAAATCCTCCGTGTAAGACTTAATAAGTCTTACTCGGAGGCTGCAGTTGAACGGTATGACATCAGCATGCCATGAATATTCATGAGGGCATGCTGACTCAACCGTAAGTCTTACATGGACCATGTAGGAAAGCAGGGGGCGTGTCCAACTGCTGAGCAGTCTAAATGTCCATGCCCCTTCAAGGGTTGGAAAAGTAAAATGAAAACACACAAGAGCGAGTCCGCTCAAATGTCCTTACACCCAACACCACACTCCCTGACATTGTAAACCCCCATCACAGTTATAAAAAGTAAAACATTAATTTTATTTTTTTTAAAGTCCCAAAATAGCTGCCCGTATTTGCACGTGTGTGCGCGGGTGTGCCCATTGCTTAGCTGCAGTTAGCAATTCAGATATGGAAGAGTATAAGAAAGAATGTATATGCAGCTCACTTCAAATAGCAATAGTGTAATGGTAGAGCATTCACACAAAGAGGAGGTATTCACGGTTCAAGTCCCACCACTCCCCTTCTAATTTATGTTTTAAATCAGTATATGAAATAATACCTGACATATATGATTAAAATATTAGTAAAAAGCAGTGAAATTGCCAATGTATCAGTGAAAAAAATATATATTTTTAAAGGATCCTGATATATAATTGCCCGCAGTTAAGCAGCACTTTACCCAGTGCAATAGAGTTGCCCAAAGTTTAAGAGCGCTTTACCCAGCGCAATAGAGTTGCCCAAAGTTTAAGAGTGCTTTAACCAGTGCAATGTATTTGCACGGACGTGTGCGCCATGCCAACCAGGGCACCGTGGAGCAACGTAGAGCAAAGTTGCTTAAACGCAGCAACACCCCCTAGCCTGTCTGGACAGTATTAAAATAAAATGAATGAGAAGATTCGAACCCAGGACTCTGTGCATCATAATCAAATTACAGAACCACTAAGCCATGACAGCTTAGGAGAAAAAGCCACTGTTAACATACATATACTTAGAAATGGTAGATTAACCATTACTAAGCAGGTCTGCAGTCAGCCGAGAATTTTCAAAAATGCGCAATCACAAAAAAGTGTGGGAAATGCAGCATATTTAAGCCCCATAGGCGGGAATACTTGCCATAACTGATTGTAGCTCACATCTGCAGTTAGAGTGGCTGGTGCTGGAGAGGGTACATGCTTCCAAGTGCAATGTTGGGGGCATTAAGGGGTCGAAATACATGGTTTGGCTCCTTGTCCACCGTCATGAGTCAAGACTCCTGCAGGGCCAGTTCCAAGGGACGGAGTACAAGGCAGAGGCTTGGAACTGGTTAGCTCATGACCTCACCAGTGTCACAGGCATTCCTCGGACTGGTGAGCAGGTCCGTCACCACCATGCAGACCTGAAGAGATGGAAGCAGGACTGCCTGAACTAATGGATACAGGAGGCCCGTGGGATGCAAGATGCAAGATGCCCCACAACTGAGTGGGTAGCCATGGAATGCAGTATGTAAGAATTGATAATTGATTCTGTATAATGGATAGGTATGTCTCAATATCCCTTCATTTACTTAACAGCTGCAGGTGACCGTGCTGTGAATCAGCAAGCCTATGCAGATAGGCTGCTAACGCTGCGCCACCAGGCAGGTTAGTGATTATTCTGCATGTATTGTTATATAAAATAGGGGAGAGAGCATGAAATAAAGTGTTGTAGTCCAATAATACAGTCATAAAATAGCCTGAACAAGTCCTCTGCATGTACTGTCAGATAAAAAAGTCAGAGAGCCAGAAAAAGAGTGTAGTAACCCATTAAGAAAGGTAAAATATGTCCGGAATAATATCTCTGCAGGTACTGTCATATAAAATAAGTAAGTGAGCCTGAAAAAGAGTGTTCTAACCTATTAATAAAGGTATAATATGTCTTGAATATCTCTTCCATATGCACTGTTATAACAAATAAAGGAGTGAGCCTGTGTAAAAGTGTGTAATGTCATTAATAAAGGTCTAAAACCTGGAGTGTGTCTGTGTCACTTAGTTTGAAATGTTGTTGTACCCTTGCATTATACAAATAGTACTGTTTTAAAAACTGCTAGCAACCCAGAGTTGTGCAGTCCCATCTAAAGTGGGTGATGGAAGTGCTAGTAGCTGTGAAGCATATATACAGTCCTCAACAGTCAGTTACTGGCTGGCTTGCGTAAGTAAATCTAGCACACGAGTAGCATGTTAATTTGCTCCCCAGAAATGTGAGTGTGCTTCAAGAAATGCAGGGGTTCTGTACAAACTGAAGTGAAAATGTCATGTGAAAACATCCCAGATATGTAGATAAAGAAATATAAATGCAATCAAGAAATATGTAGCAGTAACATCTGCATCTTGGACAGTTAGTATGTCAGATATAGGTCAGGTATATATTGAACTAGCCAAACCCATTACACAACCTAATGCATGGTGGCAAGTGTAATAATACATGTAGGGGATATACACTTGCAGTCACTAGAAATGTAGTGTAGACTAAAAGTAATTATAAGATGTTAATTGAGTTTTTTTTCTACACCCTACTGTATTTGCATAAACCATGCAATTCCACACCTCAATGGGTATGTGTAATCTTAAATATTTGTTGGGACATATGTCCTATTGTTCTATAAATATTTGCATTAATGTTGATGTATGTGCCCTGTTCAAACACCACAATCATGGTGGCCTGTTGCTACCAAACATCCCTGCATGCTGTTGGAATATCCACTGTCGTTCAATATATGCATGTGTTATGCTTGCTGTTCAACTGTTGGAACCTTGGTGTGTTGGGTTAATGGGAATATTACTGCATTCTGTTACAACTAATCTGGAATGCTGTTGTTTATGTTGTAATTAAACATACCTAATCACAGAATGTATGGGAAGGCCGGTCCCAGCGGACCCACCCATCCCTCCTCAGCTGGCGAGTGCACCTGGCACCAGCAGGTCTGGTGCCCAGCCCAGGCTCCCCTCCTCCGTTGGTCCTGTGCCACCTTCGGGTAGGTGGACCACATAGGTAGACATATACCAACCTTCTGACTGACACAACGGTGTCCAGAGCAAACAAGCATGGGCCCCACCTTGGTAAGCTGAAAGGGCTATGCCTACCTAACCTATCATTTTATAGCAGTGGGCTGCAATCACAGTGAGTACTGCAATCACCACACAACAGGCTGCATGCAATTACTGAATGGTGGGCAGCAATTGGTGCAGTGGCTGTCACATGCACATGTGCAAATACCTAGAAAAGCAGGCTGTACCTGCTGTCCACACATGCAATAATATAATTGCAGGTACAGGGAGATAGAGAGTGAGAGTGAGAGAGAGACTGAGAGAGAGACAGAGATACAGAAAAAGACACAGACAACAGAGACAGAAACAGAGACAGAAACAGAAACAGAGGAAGAAACCCCCCCCCCAAAAAAAAAAAAAAACTGTAACAATAGATGGAGCAGGAAAATACAAAGGTAAGGTATGTAACTCATATGTATGTGCTTGCATGTAGTAGATGTTCCTGAAGAGTACTCTACACACTGCAAATCATCCATGTGTGGCAGCAGTATGTATCTATCTGTATCTGCACATGTGCATAGGGCAAAGGACATACTGCAACTGTTAGTGAAGGGTGGACAGATATCTGTAGTTGAAGGTTGTTATGTGCATATATCTATGTAGGTCGTAGTGTGTGGCATAAAAAACAGCATGCAGTGCTGATATATGTTGTGTTGGTTAAACGCTGTGGGACTGATTTGTCAGATCTGCTGTGTTACAGCCAGTGAGGCCTGCTCAAGCTACATGGGCTGAGGACACCAAAATGCATTCTGCACAACACTGTGCAATATAATCACATAACTGTACATCCCACAACTGTCTCATAAGTGATATCCCCACCATGAAAGGTGGACTGTACATGTGCCTATATGTACATCTATGTGTACAGCAATGGATGTGTACATGTATGTATATATATATATATATATATATATAGAGAGAGAGAGAGAGAGAGACATGGGGTCATATGTACTGCAACAGGTGTGTGGTAACCAAGGCGTGGACTGTAGACAAGTGTCGATACTGCAGTGCCATTCCACCTTTCCAAAACACTGTACCCATTAACTACCACATAGGTAGAGATCTACCTAACACTGAGGGTGTGATAAGGGAACATGGGACACAGGTGGACAGTAGCCTGCTGTTTGATAAAGACAGTGCCACACTAGACCTGTAATCTGTCTGTGTGGTGTGTGTCATGACAACAGGTGTGTCATCTAGGGAAATATAGGTCAGTGTTCCCCTCTACTCATCACAATGCCCTGTGTGGTATGCACCTCACATGACAACTACAGCAGGTGGAAAGGCCACAGACATACCTCACAAAGGGTAATACTGTCCGCAAACAGATGCCCTATGCAGACTGACTCACAAAACCACATCTAGACTGTATTGCATACCAGCCACACAGAGGTGACCTTTGCCGGACATGCAGAGGTATGTCAGACCCATAGCTGGGTGACAACCACCATGGCAACATATCACAATCCCTCCGGGATACACGCTCTAGGGCCCTAAACCTTGTCAGCTCACTAAACAGCACATGCTGGAGGAATAGGTTCCTATCTCAGAGATATGCCATACACTGGAATAGACCACCTAGCAAGAGCAAACAAGGCTCCTCATTAGCAGTTGTCATAAATACCCCTGATGATTGTTTTGGAGATTGGTAATACACCCCAGGAATCCCCTCTGTGGTTCTGGTTGACAGGGGCAAGTGAAATCAAAGTACATGTGTGTTAAAGGCCGGGGTAGCATATGGCTAGGCTGCTGTAAACCCTAGGGCCAATAGCATATTACCTACCTATGACACTATGCACTCACACATGTACTCAATGCAATACCTGCTATGTGAGGTTGAATAAGTGTAACGCTGAATGTGTGCAAGGTCTGTAAAGGTGTGATAGGTTAGTGTGAAGTTGTATCTGACATGGTAGTGTCTATCCTAGCTGTGAGGCTAGCAAAAGATGTGTATTGTACTGTTAGGCAGATATAGTAGTATGGCATATGATGTGACGTAGTTCCTTGTTGACGACCGTGGTGTTTCATTGTAGGCTAAAGTAATACATGTATGCTTACTAAGTGGTACTGCTGGTGAATCCAACTCCCATATGAACTGTAGTACTACCTGAAGCTGTAGGCCTAAACAGCACAGTATGGTGTGTGTTCACATTGCTTGGAAACACTGTCTTGTGCGTTTCGTGTAGTCTGCACAGGGGACATAACTCAGGCATAAGGGTTTGTAAGTAGTGGCACACAGTACTGTATGGTACACAGGTAAAGCTCATCTGTGTTGGCATACAGTGGTGTGTTGTATGTTTGTCTGATGTGTGTGTAATTATGCCTGCACCATGGCCACAATCATATGTGTGTTACAGGGTATATGTGTGTATCTAGCAACATATATACTCTGTTACAGCAGTATGCCACCTATAGTGACAACTGTGCACATATGTTAGGCAGGGCTATGGCATCAACGACTAAGGTGGTTAAACGCTACTACTGTAACTGTACTTTACATTCATTGCAATGGATGACATCTCTGTTCGTGCACTGGCGTGATATATACCCCTGTAGTGAGGTTGTGCATTGTGTCATAAACAGTGTGCTGGGTACTGTTGTAAAATGGTTTGATATATAGAGTGTGCCAGGCACTGTTAGTCAGTTGTGGCCTGAGAACCAATAAGTGGTACTGAACGTGTGTATCCTCTGACAGACAAATGGATGGTATATATGTCAGTAAAGTGATATCTGTGGTTAAAGGTGTAAAGTGTGCCACAGGACTCGCTCACACATATTGTTCATATCTCTTTCAGCCAGATGGCCCACCAACGTAATCCGTCTTACACAGCAGCGGAGGAAGAGGAGAGTCAGCAAAGCCTGGTGCAGCACTACACAATGCTGTTTTCCAGAAGCAGCCAGCACCAGCAGGAGTGGACTGCACTGTGGCAGGATCTTATTCGTCGGGTAAATGACATAGGCATGCATAACATATGAGCAGGTACACCATCACTGCAGTGATTTAATTAGATATGTCCGGCGGCGTGCATCTGATATCCAAAGACAACAGCTTGCCACAGGTGGGGGGTGGCCATTCATCCCCCCCTCACCAGAGTGGAGGAGCTGCTCCTAAGCATGGTGGCTCCTGGACACCAGCAGCAACTCCCACTGGCATGTGTTGTCATGGAGGCCGGAGCCACCCAGCATGTTCACATGGAGCAAGCAGGTAACATGCCCTATCTGTAGACTACAGTTAACTGTATTGTTAGATTATGTCTACGTGAGATGTGTACTGTGTGTTTAGCAGTTGTGCTGCCTAGTGTTGTGCAATACTGATATTTGGAATATTATCTGTACACCTGTGACTGTTGACTGTTGTTCTACTGTAGTTTAGCATACCCACAGTAGCAATGCCATAGTTGTGGCCACTGACAAACTCTCTCATGTTTTCGTAGGTCCCTCTGGTGTGACAGCAGGGCAGATGATCCATGCTGGTGAATGTGGTATAACTGCAATGTTGGTAATGAAATGTGCATGTCATAGGTGAGGTGTAGGCCATGTACACGTAACACACCTACACATAATGAATGCCATGCATGTTTGCTGTAAGACGTTGCACAGCTCAGTAATGTCAGTAGCTGCCTCAATGACATGCAATACACAGCGCATCAGATACAGTTGTAGCAACACCGTACTGCACATTGGATAGGCATAGTTGCTACAGCTGTACACAACATAACACGTTTATCATACACAGTACACAAAAACATGCTACATATGGCGTTACCACACACCTGCTGTAAGGTCACACTTCAGTATTCCACATGTCATCCACACACACATGATGTACCTCAGGGGTAGAGGCCTATCATGGGGCTGTGCAACACTCTTCAACACATAACACAGTCATGTTAGGCAATGCTCCCTATTGGGCACCTCACACACCCATGTACAATGTGGCTGTGCAATTGTGAACATAGCCACAGCACTGCAGTTCAGGTACAGCATGCTAGGTGGTGGTCTGTCACACATTAGTAGCCATGAGTGACCACAAGATGCATGATGATGATGGCCCATTGTACTACACCCCATCCAGTTACAGTGACCACAGTACTACACATAGCAGTCATTGCTTTGCACCTCAATGTTGTGTATGTGCAAACATATGCACCTCTACACAATATGCATAGTATGCTGTGTGTGTGCTTACATATGCCAGTATACACAATATGCACAGCAGTCGCCATCTGTACAAAGTGTCACATATATGTCCTGGAATGCTATTGGGTGTATAGGTCACATGTCACACATTGGGTATTTGTGGTGTTTAATTTTGCAGTCATGTAGCATGCCATGTCAAGGCTGGCACCGACATATCTGCAATATGTCCCACACTCACCATAACCACTGTACAATGGCCATGTTGAGCATTGGGATTCCTTCACGTCTACATGCACCACTCATCCTGTGTGTGTACATAGCATGCATGTGCTACACCTGTGCCCACTATTATCTGCTATGGACACAGACACTGTAATCAGACATGTCAATCTATGTGTCACACAGATAACACATGCAGCCATGGTATGTATACCTGTGAGTGATGGTGCACAGGACATTGCAGAGCTGATAATACTTGCACAGCAATGTTGTGTCCATGTACACATTGTGTTCTAGGGTGTAGCCAATCACAGAACAACTACACACATGCATCAAAGCCATGTATACTGCCATCAAATAGGGCCATCTACACTTGCACTACATGGTCTTGAGCAACACATATTCTGCATGCTGACACGTGTGAGGTGACTGTTTGCCTTGTGATACTGTCACCCAGCTTCACCCACTATTGAGTATGTGTTGGTTTGCTCGTGTGTGTGTGTATGTGCTATAGTGAGGAGTGTATTTGTGTGCATGTGTGCATGTGTTCATGTGTTCATGTGTGCATGTGTTCATGTGTGCATGTGCGCATGTGTGCATGTGTTCATGTGTGCATGTGTGCTAACATCATGTACAGATTGTAAAATGTGTTTCCTGTCTTCCTTTCACAGGTGCTGAGTTTGGGGTGGCTGAAAGCAGCAGGGAACCTGAAGTCACTGCCACAAATAGTGGAGATGATGAGACATGTATTCTGGCACAGGAAGGTTTGAAAGGTTTGTCGTTGGTCAGCCAATCAACAGTACACAGTGTTCAACCCCATCTATGCACACACTCATACTGCCAATACAGCCCTCATCACCAATGGTCTTAGCCGATGGACAGCATACAGTTGGCATTGACCAGGAGAGTGTGGTACCCATGGCACTTGCATCCCCTCACAGCAGCCATAGCTGGATTCCTGGAATGGTACCACATAGGAGGATGTCCAAAGGTTCTCGGGGGAGCACCGCTGGTCATATTGCCTCTGGCAGATGTGCCCTCACAGGTCTTACAACCTCCAGTATGTTCCGGGCTGTAATGCAGGCACAGGCACATATGGAACGGTACACCAGACAGGGACTAAGGGCGCAGAGGGCCCATTACACAGCTATCAATGACAGCATCCGTGACCTTGCCGGTGCCATCTGGAATTACACCGAGGTCATTGATAGACGTTGGGGGGAGACATTAGATGCCCTCCACAATGTGTCTTCCATGAGTCAGGACCATGCAGGATGGTTGAGACATTGACGCAGACACATGCCAGCAACAGCAACAGCTGGCAGTCGTCACAGACAGCCCACAGATCACAGCTGCCCCTGTAGTGGCAGTACCAGCCCTAGCAATGCTGGGGCTGGCCTGTCCATTGACTGTCCTAGTAGACCATGTGCACATGGCTCTGGCCAGTCCCAGCAGGGACATGGGTCCAGTCGTCATACCTCTGCCTCTGATGATAGTACCCAGTCAGAGTTGGTACCCGATACTGTCCATAGCACCCCTGCCAGGCACAGGTACCATGTCCATGGCTGGAGCCAGTGATCTGTACAGTCTATCAGGTACAGTCTGTGGCTGTCCCACAACCTCCCATATATGGCAGCCACATGGTGGAGCTGTGTGCATGCAGACACACAAACACATTAACCAAACAACTAGGGCTCACACATACACACACACATTACATCAACATTGGCCCATGCTGTACTGTTGTTCCTCACACACACACACACACACACACACACACACACACACACACACACACACACACACACACACACACACAGACATGTCGATTGGATGGGTCAGTGTTGGGCTCTGGCAAACCAACAACACACCCTGTGCATATGATGACACCTGTGCCACCTCTTGTCATCTGTAACATTGATGCAGGAACAGGCTAACATGATGCTGATGCACAGGGTGACATTATAGCGGTGTAGTAATATTAGCAAGTTGTCAACATGAAAGTGTAATGATATCCTTGTAGGTATATCAGAGCAGGCATTATGCATCAAAGCTCTGATTGTCAATGTAGCATTGTTTACACTAGTGTTAGGTCTGAGTATGTATTGTCCACCCATGTGCCACTTGGCTGAAGTGTAAAGTGTTGCCAGCATGTGTTAGTGACTGGACGGTACGTGTATGATGTGTGCAGTACAGATTAGCAGATGTACATCTGTGAACATGGTGGGTGTGCACTGTCTGCATGTACATGCATAGTGGACACATGGGATGTGTGACATACCCTGTTGTACACAATGTTAACATCTCATAGTATCTTTTGATGGCCAGTATGCATTCTACTACAGATATGTACTAACATGGGTACACATGTGTGTATGGCATGGGTTGACACTATGCTGTGGGTGATACTGTTAATATCAGTCAATGATTTGCAGTCTGGTAGTATGCACAATCTCAACAGCATGAATATAACCAACCATTAGATGATGTCCTGACAAATGACACACAGTTGTAGGGAACTCAGTAACAGTTGGATCCTTCCGGTACTATACTATAACAGTAACCAGTGATATTGACTGCCACCCATTCCTGGGACCACACCTGTTTGGCATATAGCCCTCTTAGGTACATGCAAACACACTAGGGATATGTCCATCCACATCTGGAAATGCATGCATTGGCCTACAATGCATTCCCTGGATGGGACGCATATCCTACACAAGGGTATCATACAGACAGATACCTGTTGTCCGATACATGCTGTATAGCAGTAAGCCGACTATGGCATAGTCATCCACATTTACTATGCATACTATCCCGACAGTACCACATAGGTGGTAGCCCTCAACATGTATGTTGGGTACCAATGTGTACATACAGCCACGTGTTATGTCATCTGTCCCTTGGTATCCACATATCCATAGGTATTGTGGAGTCCCTCAGTGTATCACATAAGACATTAGGGGCCTGCATGCATATCCACAAGGCTGTTGTATACCTATAATGACTGTCCATTATAGCCAGTCATTGTTGTGTATGAACATGTCTGATATATACCCCAGGCATATACCCTCACTCACACTACTCTATAGTAACTGTCATGGGTGTGTGTGGCACAGATGACCTTGGCCACAGATCACTACAGTGGCCGGCCTTGTCACATACATACATATGTGACCTACGATCTGAGAAGCAGCGGCACAATCTGTCAAAGGTAACAAATGTATTCATGTAGTATGCAGGCTTCACACCTATGTACTGATTGAGGTCACATGTACACATATTTATTTGCCACGCAGATACCTGATGTGTGCAATGCACATACTATTTTAATTATGATATGTCATACCATAGTAAAAGCAAAACCCACACTGCATTGACCAACTGTGTCATACACACACACACACACACTCAGCAATTGCAGGATTCAAACCCCTACTTAATGATGCTATGATACTAGTGAGATACACATGAACACAGCACGCTATATGCTTTACTGGGTGTTTTTTTTTTCTCCTGCTATATTTGTAGGATGCTGACATCATCAGACTTTCCAAAGAGGAATGTACCTCTTTTAATGTGTTTTCCCAGTCTCCAAAAAGGGCACTCCTCTCAAAGGAAATCACACATATACACTGTCAGCATTTGTAGGATTCATACCCCTACCTAACTATGTTATGATACTACAAAGATACGCATTAACACGGCACACTATATTCGTCACATGGTTTTGCTTCTCCTGCTATATTTGTAGGATGCTGACATCATCACTTTCCAAAGAGGAATGTACCTCTTTTAATGTGTTTTCCCAGACTCCAAAAAGGGCACTCCTCTCAAAGGAAATTGCACACACACACAAACACACTGTTAGCATTTACAGGATTCAAACCCCTACCTAACTATGGTATGATATGAGAGAGATACGTATTAACACGGTGAGCTATAGGCTTTACTGGGTGGTTTTTCTTCTCCTGCTATATTTGTAGGATGCTGACATCATCAGACTGGACATGGTAATGTGTGTACACTTTGTTTTATGCAATTCCAGGAATGAGCCATGTGGGTCAGCAGGTGTCAACAGCTTGAACAAGACCCCATAATTCTTACCTTGTGTGATCTATCTGTGGACACATTGACATTCCTTCATATGTCAACACATATTTATGCACACATTGTTGGTTTTGTGGATACTACATGTGTCTGGGATGTTGATAAAGGGCTATTCAAAGTCTATGTGGGACATGTGTAGCTCTGTTCAGTGATGTATGCCCTGGGTGGCTGCCTTGCAAACAGTCTAGCATGCTTGGGAACCATGATCTGCACATGAAAATACCACAGTTGGTAAGGTTGTGTGTTTGTCAGCTTCCAATAGCTCTGTTTATGACTTCAACAATGATGGACTCCATGGCCTTGCAGATCAGACTTCATAGGCTTACTGGACTATACTTCCCATGGTGTGTTGTGTACCAACACTTGTGGGGAGTGCCATATGTTGCTGTAACACATTCAACGGTTCCAGATCCTGTGGAGAGGGTGAGGCTCAACTGACTGTTCAGGTGCAGGGTCTGTTTGTTCTGTATTTTATGCATGACACATATTGGGAAACAATGTAATCCAATTGCTGCCATGCTTTTGGCTTTGGGGGGAGCTGTTCAGCCATTCTACATGTGATATCTCCTGGTATGATGATAGACTATCGTCAGTGGGAGGTGGGTATGTATATATGGGCCTGTCTGACAGGATGTCGGCATTGTCAGTCAGGTACAGTTGGCCCTGACTCAGAACATATGTGAGTGTACATTGCTATTTATGACATAGCTGAAGGAGGTGTCATGATTCAGTCTGGACTCCTTCTCAGCTACTCTTTACAAAACACCAACAAACCTGAGCACTAATCCCTGTTATATTCTTTTACACACTTAACACCCTACTGATCCTTTGTGATCAGGCTACGGAGTATGTCATCATAATATCCTGGCATGTCCAGGGGTCGGTTTTGTGTGTACTCTCCAGTCCAGCTGGTGAATATTGTGATTTTGACACAATGTCACATCTACCTCATGTACACAGACAACCCTCTCCTCCTCCCAACAAACTCAGATATATGTAAGAGATGCATCTATATAGACATACAGGAGGCTGAGCTCTCTCGACCCATGACTGGCACAGTCTATCAGGTGATGAAGGTGACCACACACACCACATATCAGTCTCACATACACCGATAGCGGCAGCAATCAAACCACATTATCACACATAAACATACTCAGAGGCTCTAAATGAACTCTGCCTAAGCAGCAGAGACCTCCAAAGCAGACACACAAACAACTGCTACCCCAATACAATACCCAGATATCACATAGTTCACAATGTCAGTGTGCCACACAGTCACTGCCCTTCAGGCTAAACAACACACCTAATACACTTGTAATAGGTGACACTTATTGTCAGACACACTGACGTCCCACTGACCAGGCCAAACAAGGGAATAGTCACTTTGAGCTGTCTGTCGGATGTCAGGATCCGCCACATAACACATGCACTCAGGTCACTCCAAAGCAAGTACAGGACTGGCTCCATTACTGTCCATGCTGGTGTATAAAACCTCAGACGTTTCTCCCTGGGCCACATGACATGATACATAGAGGAACTCTATGATCATGTAGCCCAGGCCAGTATGACCCTGACCTTGTCTAGCATCTTACACTCACCAAGTATGATGTCACAGTATACAGACAAACTTATCACGTTTAACAGTTGGCTAACATATTGGCATCATGCTCGACATGCCACGTAGCTTTGCTATGGACAGCTTGCACCTGTCACCCTTGGACTTTCGAATACTGGCTAAGGCTCTTGCTACCACCATAGTGCCTTTTTTAAGCAGGGCTCAAAAGACAAACCCACCTTCATAGACATTACAGAGTAAATGATACTAAGGGTAATGCTGCTCAACACCAGATGTGTTACCCTCAAATTGTGCCCACTCAGGACTCTCCTCAGTATGGAGAATAGCGATATCTGTGCACTAACAGATGCCTGGTTCAGGCTCACAAATGCACACCAGCACTACCAGGTTATGTTTCATACCATGCTTTCTGACCACAAGACTCGGAACGGACAACACAAATAGGGGGAGTATCCATATACATCACAGATACATACATCTCCAGGTTAGTAGCACTGCACGAAGCATCACAGACCATACATATGCAACTAACATTGTTCAAAACTGCTTTTCAGTTTGTTGCCTGCTACAGACCACCCTCCAAACTCAGGAACCACACTCGGCTTTCCTGGGAACAATGGAGAATATGAAGGTCTCCCCAAACACCATTATATTGGATGACTTCAAATACCCAAACATTGACTGGGGCTACAACTGAAGCCTCAACACCCTTGCCCAACAGTCGCTACAATTTGTAAACTCATATGCTATGACAAAACCGGTCACCACACCCACAAGAGGGGAAAACATATTGGACCTGATCATCAACAACATGGGGACTCTATGTTCCACGCCAGCGATATACCCCTCATTGGTAAGGTCAGAACATACATTTATCTCACTGGACATCCATATCCCATCCCCACACCCATCCTGGGAAATCTTGGTGAACTTCTCATAAGCCAACGTCTCACTTCACCAAAGCAAGGTGGTATCCTTCAGAGACCCTGGGACAGTGGTAAATATGGCTCAGACTGCTGAATCCTTTACATGCACATTCTATGGACACCTAGTGGACTGCATGGATTGTGCTATCCCAAATAACAACAGGACTCACCCCTCCAATGACAGGGGACCTGTCTGGTAGACCCCAGCCATTAATAAGCTATACAACAACAGGAGGAAGCTACTACATGATAGAGCACAATCCCAGACAGGGAAGGCATCTGTGATCTGTACTAGCAGACAGCTACAATCACTCATGAATTTATCTAAGGGCCGCTTCTAATGGACAATTGCATCAGACATGCTGGACAATCACAAGGCCTTCTTCAGTTATGTCAGGTACCTGGGTGGACACTCACTGATATGCTGTGAGTTACTGCATACTGACTAAACATACCCAGAACCCACTGACATTGCCAACATCCTGGCAAACAGGTTCAGTGCATATGTCTACCCCGCTTCCCTCCTAAGGAGCAACTATCCATCCCAACAGAGTGTAACCTCCCTGACATCACAAATTAACAGGTGAGTGCTGCCCTCCCCAAAGCGGACAGCATAGCATCAATGAGACCAGACGGTGTCCCGGCCTGCATCTTACACGAGCTTCATGACAGACGTAACCCTCACATTATGTCACTGTTCAATATCGGAGTTACTACAGGATATGTACCAAAGGAATGGCGTACAGCAACAGTGGTCCCACTCCACAGAGTTGGTGCCACAATGGACCACAGACAATATCACCCTATAAGCCTAACTAGCCTGTTCTGCAAAGCTATGGAGCGTATTGTCATGGGACTCATACACATAGACATCAGGAACCTACAGACACTGTGTCCTACACATTTCAGCATTGTTGTGGGCAGATCTTGCCTCTTGAACCTGTTTGTATTCTTTAAACAGTTACCAGGTCCATCAACATAGGGACGGTTGTCCACACAGCCTACCTGGACCTTGCAAAACCCTTCAACACAATACCTCACTCGGCCATTATGCATAGGCTCACCAGCGTCGATATGGACACATATCTCACACGATGGATTGCTACCTGGATCAGGGATAGTACCCGCATGGTCAGAATTGCAGGTGCCATGTCTGACTATACACCAGTTACATGTGACATTCCACAAGGCTCGGTCCTGGGACCTCTCTTGTTCAGTATATATTTGTCTGACATACAGGCTAACACAGGGGGAATATGGCTGACCATGTTCGTAGATGACTGCAAAGTGGGTGCCATAATCAACTCTCTAGCTGGCACATGCATACTCAAACAGGGTCTCACAGAGATGGATGACTGATGCCTGAGCCATGGCCTACAGCTAAATGCATGACAACATGCCCACACATTACCACATAGGTAGTAATCCATTATATACGGTAGGAGTTGTTAAGGGTTTGGGGACACGACTTGTTCGTACTGTCTCCTTTGACAACCACATTGCCAAAGTGGTTGGACAGACCTTCTATATAGCCCACCTTATCCCATATGGTTTCACATCTAGATCGAGTGAGGTCATTGTGCCCCTATACTCATCACAACCATGCTTGGTTACAATGCCACATTTGGGATGTACCTTACCCGACACCTGCAGCAACTGTAATGGCCACAAAAGTTCCTCACCAAGCAGATCTAGGGACTCACACGGATGCCCTGCACAGTTCGAATACAGTAACTCCAGCTCTACTCAGTCGCTTACTGCCTACTCAGATATGATGTGTGCCTGTTGTTTATGGAAATACCCAACCCAGAATTATTGGACATGCTCCACCTCAGGATATCTGACTCCCTTGGAGCTACACACTCCAGGGACATATACCTCAGCATAGATGTTAATAGGACATGCTGAAAGGACAGATTCTTATCCCAGAGGCTCCACTCACTCCGGATTGTAATCCCGATTTCGTATAGGCAGAGCCACCCACTGACCACCTACTGGAGACATCTTGACAACTGGATGGGTGATTGTATGTTTACCCCTGGGATATCTTCTGGATCCCTGCTAGACAGAGGCACACTAGTCTAAACATACATGGGTTATCTTGTGTGACCTACTATTCACAAGCACAGTGTAGTAATCTGACAGGGTTGCGAAAGCCAAACACATTCTGGCTAGGCTTGTACATGCCCTAGGGCAGATAGCCTAGTATCGACCTCTGAACCTATGATAATGTTCAGGATGCACAATGTTTATTGCTGATACTGTTTGCAGGTTTTTATCGTCTTTGCTTTCCCAGTTTCTATGAACAACTTAGGTATCTGCAGAACATATTTGATTATGACAGGGTTCCACTATATTATATATGTGTCTGTTGTCATAGAACTGTGTGCACAGGGTGGATTGCTGGATAGTGAGAGGTTCCTGGGTTAACACATGCAACTGCCAGATATGTGTGGCCCACTGCTGTACTCAGACATGGCCTAAGTGTGTGAGCATACCCAGTTCAGGCTTTCCGTGTTTTGTTGCCTGACATTTGTCTCATTTATTCAAGTGTGTGAGCATGCCCAGTGTGACCTTTCAGTATGTTGCTATCTGAGGTCTACTACATTTGTTGATGTGTGTGAACATGACCAATATTTACATTTATACTGTGTGTGTTGGAAATCAGGTTCTATTCTTACTGCAGGACTCATCTTTGTGTCATAACTCAACAGGGATTATGCTGTCTGCAGGGTTTCCATGAGATACTTTGCATAGACTTATCTAAATTTCTTCATACAGGCTAACCACCACAATACTGTCATGGTTTAGTGGTTCAGTACTATAACTATAGTACACAGTATCCTGGGTTAGAGGCCCATCACTGCTTTCTATTTTCATACTGAGCAGACCATACTGCTTAAGGGCCAGTAGAGCAAATATGAGCATGTTGGCTTTTGTTCAGCTATGCCCTACTTAGACCAGGCTTGTCTGACATTGCTCAATATTCACCAACATTGCTGGATGTTGCCCAATATTAATCAACATTGACCACAGTTGTGCTAGTTGGTGTGTGCGATTTTGTTTGCATATACCACATGGTGGTAAATGTTGTTTAGCACTGCTTTATATTGCTTAACACATGGCAATCATGCTTCAGGTGGTGCTGCAGGGCTGCCTATGTCGGATGCACATACTACACTCCCTATACATGTTTGAAAGCAGGTAGTGTCAACTTAGGCATCCCTTTTACTATATGTGCGAGTCACAGAGATGTATCATTTCCAGAGTTCCTACTGAGCCAGTGTATGTGCTATGCATTGCCTCTTTGCCAAGGCCAAAGCATACGGGCATGCCTCCTTCTGCCTACTGGGGCAGGCTCAGGTTGTTCCTCCTCTGAGTCACGCTCTGCCTGTGATGGCCTTGGCAATGGTGGGGGGCTGTTTGGCCCTGGCCTATGCTGGTCCTGCTGCAGCTGTTTTCACAGGATCATATTATGTAGCATAGCACATACCATGACAATTTGGATACATGCAGTTGGTGAGTACTGCAAGGCTCCACCAGATGTGTCCAGGCACCGGAACCATGACTTGAGCAGCCCAAACACACGCTCGATTACATTTCGTGTTTGTGCGTGTGCCTCATTATGGCATTCCTGTTCAGGTGTGTGTGCATTTCTGATGGGTGTCATCAGCCACGGCTCCAGTGCATAGCCAGCATCCCCCACTAGGTGACCATGTGGGATGTCCCCATTGGCAAATGTCTGGTACAGCTGTGTCAGATGCCAGATATGGGAATCATGGTAGCTTCCAGGGCAGCCAGCACACACATTCAGTATTATGCCCTGGGCATCACACATGACGTGGCAGTTGATGGAGGGGAAGCCCTTGCGGTTGATGTAGACCCTACCCCGCTCACCGGCTGGTGCTTTGATGCATATGTACGTGCAGTCTATTGCACCCACTACCTCAGGGTATTCAGCTATTTGCTGGAAGCGAAGCATATTGCTGGCCAATACCTCACGGGAATTTGGAAATATACATGATCACCGACATGTGTTGACATGGCATCCAGGAACTGGTGCAGTACCCTGGATGCTGATGCCTGTGATATCCCCATCATATCAACAGTTGGTCTCTGGAAGGTACCTGTTGCTAATATTCTTAGGCCAATACATACCTTGGTTTCCACTGGGATGTGTTCCCCTCTGTTGGTTCTGTGTGTGAGGCGTGGCCTGCACAGCTCAACAATTTGCTGCAAGAGGTCTCTGTCCACTCTATAGTGCTCCACTATCTCCAGCTCATGTAGCCCCTGGTAGGTTACCCTGGGCCTGTACACTCTTCTCTGTCTCCTCACTGTGGGTTGTCCAACAGCATTCGCATTGTCACCACCCTCAGCATGTTGCATATGTCACCTTATCACAGCAATGGCAGCCCCTAACATTTCTTTGTCTCAGTAAAGCTTTTTCAGTTTTCACTTCTATTAGCTTACTGCAGTGTTGCAGTGTCTCATGTGAGAAACATAATGGACTGTTGTTTGCAGAGTTTTAAGTGCTGGGCTGGCTGGGCTAGTGTACTGCCTGTGTAATTGCCTGATCCTGATTGTTTTCACCTGCTAGGTCTGCTAGTACTCCCTGGTAGTGTCCTACTATTTGTTGTGCTTTCTTTTTCCTTTCTGTTTCCTCGGGGGGCAGTGCCATGCACACAAGTGCAAACACACTCACAGCAGCTCACATGCGCGCACACATGCTTACATGGACTAAAACTTGCTTATTCTTGTTAAAACGTGTGCACACCAGTGCAAACGTGCTTACAACTCTTTAAACAGCCTTATACATGCTTACTCCAGCTTAAACGCGCGCACTCACGCTTACACGCCAGCACACTATCTTACTTGGGTTTACAGGCTCGGACACGCTCGCATACCCGATCAGCAAGAAACTTTAGTGTTATCCACGGCATACACCTTAGTGTTATCCACGGCATACACCTTCAATTTCTTGCCTTTACCTAGCCTACCTGTTGACACACCTCTTTCAATGATGTGTAACTGACAGCTGACACATGCCACTCTGCTCCAGTGAGCTTCACTTCTTTCATACATACCCAACTCATGATGTCACCTATCTTGTACTCTGTTACTTCCCTTATCCTACTCCTACACTCCACTGACTGTGCTCATTTGCTATGTAATCTTGCGGTTTACTATCCTAACCCTCCTTTGCATATGATTGCCTACTAATGATTGCTTACATCTCTTAGACTGAGCTTCCCCCCTTAGCAACCTCTACTCGGTGGCCATGTTGTCTTCAGCCTGCCATTCACTTGCATTGTAAATTCATATTCACCATAAAATCCACATTTGTGGATCTTAATTATTGATTTTGTGCTTTTTAGGGTGCAGCACGTTTGTGAGGCGCTGCGCTACGCTTAAACCCCGGAGATCGGGATGGAAAAAAAAAGTTATTTTATTTCTATTTTGCATCACTTAACATTGCCAATGGCGTATTTTTGGCCATTGGCATGCTTCCTCCTGTAAATGCATCCTTTTTTTGGAGCTGTCACGGCTCCGTTTTGCTATTTGCAGAATCGTACTCAGTTGTCAACTGAGTACATTTCTGCAAATAACACTACTCCTACTCGGACAGGTTCAGGTTTCCTGGATCGCAAATTTACATCATTTGCATAGCTTTCACCTGAAATTGAGGTGATTTGCATATCCCAGCCCTGTCTGTGTAGGACTAGTTTTGAGAGCTCTGTTGCATGCCCCTACCGGCTGTTTCTGGATCGCTCGGCGGACATGTTGGCTGTATGGAGTCTTACTCTACTCTTAGACTCCGTGCAAGCCTTCGTGAATCTGGCCCTTATTATTAATAATTGGGGAATTAGTAGATGATATATTTGGCAAAAGGGATGGTAGGAGACTTAAGTAAAGCATTTGATTTGATACATCTTTTAGTATTTTCAGATAAAATGTGTGTATGTCAACATACAATATAGTAAATATTATTATAAATGGATGGTTGAGTGACAATAGAAAATTAGAGATGGGCATCAGGCAAGGATGCCCATTGAGCGGTACATTATTCACACTAGTAATGAATGTAATATCAACATAAATGAATAAGGAGATGGATGCTAATAGTTATATTTCTAAGGAAGGGATAAAAATGCCCATACTGTTGAATTATGCAGATGACATTATCATTACAACTAAAAATGAAGTTAGCATGAATGTAGTAATAAAGCAGTTACAAGAAAATATTAATGTGTTTGGGCTAGTATTAAATAAAGATAAAAGTCAAGGCTTAGGTTTTGAAGAAAAGATTAGTAGAGTTGACTTTAATAAAGAAAAAAATAAGATCCTTGGAATAAACTTTGGGAAGCAAAAATTATAAATTCTGTATGGAAAAATAAAATAGAATTTTAAAAGATGTTTGTGTTTTAGAAGTCTTTTAGGTTTTCCTTTAAAAAGAAACTATATTTAATAATTTCAGTTCTATTAGCAAAGATTACTTATTTAACTAGTGTCTTTAGTGTTCCTTTAAATGTAGAGAAGGATGTATACAAAATAATATTTGTCTTTATATGGGCATCAAGGTTAAACCCTGTTAAAAGAGGGGTGTTATATGTGCATAATGAAAAAAGGAGGTTTAGGGTTAATAAACTCTATAGTGTATATATGTCATCCTTAAATTTATACACAGTAATAAATTGTTTAAAAGGTAATACGGATATGTTAATAACAAAAATATTAAGTGTGATGTATAAAATTGAATGGTTGACTTTTTTTAGTTCTAAAAATTGGTGGGGCTGTTGTGATTAAGAAATGGAAAAATATCAAATAAGATATGTGAAAAATTAATGAGAAAGAAACTGAAAATGATTAAGCGTATCTTGACCTTCTAAGCGGATGAAAAGTCTCCATTATCTTTTTGGATATGTCTAAAGCATTTGGCACTGAATCTCACCAAAAGCTCTTATATGAGCTTGCCTCCCTCAGTTTATCTTAGGCAATTGCAGACAGGCTGTGAAGTAAGAAAAAGAGCTCTCTTCTTTGCTACCAGTCACTGATGGTGTCCCGCAAGGATCAGTATCAGGACCACTTCATTTCTCCACCTTTGCAAACAAGCTTCATACTGCCTACAACCTTGCCACCTTCATCCAATATACAAGGGCTCCATTGTCATCTATTCTGCAGCTCCCTTACCATATCTCCAAGAAATTACCCAAAAATCCTTCTCCACCATTGAATCCTTCCTACATAACCTCCAACTCATCCTAAACCCAAATAAAACCAAATTACTGCTTTTCTAGAACAGCCACAATAAAGCCAACAACCAATCAGTACTTCAGAATTATCTCTTCTAATAACACAGTAAGCGAATCAGTCATAGAAACAAAGCTATTAGGTGTCACCATTGATAGCAATCTAAAATCTGACAAACATTTGGCACATAACTCACATCAAATTAGGTTCACTCTGTAGGATCATGCCTTACCTTATCAACTCATCTGGAATAGCACTCACCAAGATATACCTACTATCCACCTTACTATATGTCAACCCAATATTCACAAACCTTAAAAAAGCAGACCTAAATAAACTAGAGGATTGTTACGAAATTCACCACTAACCTTCGTAACAGAACCCACCACTGTGTTGCTCTCCAGCAACTACAGTGGCTCAAGCTGACCAACCTTTTATCTTTCAACCAACTTACAGTAACCCTTTACCAGCCGGATAAGTGTCCTGCCCTCCAAAACTTAGTACAAACCCACACTAATAATAGACCCCTAAGATCCTCTAACAAATTCCTGCTAAAAATCACCAAATCAAATAACAACTTTGGAGACTCCCTTTATTCAAATCAAATCTCAAAAAAAAAAAAAAAAATGGAACTCCATTCCTCAGAATATGCTCACTACAGAAAACCCCACCTCATTCAAAAATCAGCTTATTTCTTACCTAAATGAAAATTGGGCATGCTCCTGCACACCCCCAGGCTAATACACTGTATCAAGTCACCATCCTACAGCTCTTTCCAACCCTTCTCTTCCTTTTCTCCTAAGCTACAGCCCTAAATATCTAGGCCACAATCTCTCATAATACTATTAACTAAACATTGCAAACTGTTCAATTACTATTGCAACATCCCATAGCTGTTCTAAATTATCAGTCAATGTGATTATTAGTTTATTCCAACACATTTTCTTTCTGGCTACAGTGAATAATTTGTGACTAATGTAAATAATATATGTTAGTTGTAGTACTACAAGTCTTTTGTTCTTTTAAGCTTGTACAATTATAACTGTCACTGAATGTATCCAATCAATGTTGGCTTGCATATATAACATTGTATTGTATCATATTGTACTGTATTCCTCTTTATGTAGAGCTTTTCTCCCCAGGTCTCCTCTGACAATAATATTATATATATATATATATATATATATATATATATATATATATATATATATAGTAAATAGTTGAAGATATGTATATAGAATGTAAATAAGTACTAATATAGTAATTTATGTGATTGTGTAAAATACTCATAGATTATATAAATAAAGAACTCCTACTCTTGTCAATAATTACCAGGGGTTCTTTTATATCTACCTGAGCTACCACCAACTGAGGCAGATAGGTCCTTGGTCTGATGTCTTACCCAAAGGTCATCACACTCAGAACTACAGTATCCCCTTATTCTGCATTACAGTACCAGCATTTTGAAAAGTAATCCACTTACCTGGTGTGAGAATAGAACCCATAGTCTTCAGCATTAAAGGTGAGCACAATACCAGTTAAGCCACTGACAAGCAAGAAGTGCTTGCAAACATTTTCTGCTAGATGTCTAAAAGTACTACAAGAACCCAGACTACCTCAGTAAGATTTTTATACCTTCTGTAAAAAAAATGTACTGGAAGGTTTTCTTATTAATAACCCAGTGTTCTTCTCTTTAGTTATTTTTGTTACCCTTAGTGTGACAGTCACTGAAGAAAGTGTGATGTGCAGCACATGTGCACTATGATCACGGCCTCCTTGCTTTCCTACCTGTGAATGAGTCAGTGCAACCATTAATAAATACTGTTTTCCTCAGAAAGATGAATGTATGATGCTGCTGACACCTACATAAGCAGCAAAACGACTATATTCTGTATATTATTTAAGTGTGTAGTCCCATATATTGATATAATGTGCTCAAAAAAATTACATTAAATGGAATGGGTAGGCTACATAGACTGAGACCATACTTTTGCCGTTCCTGCACAGCTTTAGCACTGTGTGAATGTTTGTTAAAGGACCAAGCTGAATGACTTTGTTAT
>NC_056733.1:102528879-102558879 GCF_019279795.1 Protopterus annectens | reverse complement strand
CAAAATACTGAATACTCAAAATACTGAAACTCAAAATACTGAAAACACATATTATGCGTAAACTCAGCTTAAACAACATAAATCATAACAATTTCTACCAAATATATGCAGGGGGGCAAGCCCCCCTGCACCCCCCACACCCCCTGCTAATTATATATATCTACTCCAAGATTGCACTTAACTACACTATGCCCCCCTGCATATATTTGGTAGAAATTGTTATGATTTATGTTGTTTAAGCTGAGTTTATGCATAATATGTGTTTCAGTATTTTGAGTTTCAGTATTTTGAGTATTCAGTATTTTGAGCTTTCAGTATTTTGGTCATCAGTATTATGAAGTTTTGTCATTTTCAGTATTATGAAGTTTCAGTGTTATGAAGTGAATCCATATATATACATATATATATGTATATTTCATATATATATATATATATATATATATATATATATATATATATACATATATATATATATATACACACATATTTAGATAGATATAGATATACATATATCAGCACTGGTAGTGTAGGTGTTGGCAACCTTCTCATTAATAGTATCAAGAAGACTACAAAACATAAAACTAGACATAAAAGTCCACATAAGACTTGTTGCTCTCTATAAGGCAAAGCTCCATCTTACCAACCACGCCAGACTAACAACATCTAGATCCCACCTCTTATCCACTCTTTTGTACTGTTCTCAAATATTTACCAACCTATGCAAATCCGATTTGAATATCTTTGAATCCTGCTATAATAAAATAGCTAGGTTTGCTTCACACCTGCCTCACAGATGACATCATTGCACAGATCTTCACTATCTAAACTGGTTAGAGCTCCCTCATGTACTATCCCTTAATGAACTATTTGTTGCTCACACAGTCATTCACAAACCAGATAACTGTCCCGCTCTAACTGACCTTGTCCAACCCTATTCTAAGCTTAGATAAATATTCCACAGAAAAAGGCCAATACTTCAACCATAGGCAAATAAATCTCAATGCCAGTCCATCCAGTTTAAAATGAAGTAAAACAAACTTTAATCTTCCATAGAGCTCAGTTGAACAAGGTTAGCACTTTCATGGTTGTATCTCACCACTTCATCAGACCATAAATGCATTAAGTTGTGGTCCCATATAAATATCCTCAACAATTAAGTACAATGAATCTATAACAATTATTCTATTTAGAATTAAAGTCATACACAACTTTACTAAAATTTCTGATACAGCTTTAAACTATATATTAAGATCAATCTTGGAACATTATAAAAACATAAAAAATATATAAACATTATAGTATAAAAAAATATATATATATATATATATATATATATATATATATATATATATATATAGATAGATATTGTTTTTGTTGTTGTGTCTTTCGGCTTTTCCCGGTTAGGGGTCGCCACAGTGGAACTCCGGACCGCTAATGATTGGTAGTTGATTTTTATGTGCCGAGTTACCAGCCCTGATGCACAACCTTCAATGAAGGTACGCCCATTCACGCATGTCTCCACGCAGAAGACTCTCTAGCTGAGAATCGAACTGGACAGCGTCTTACTGTGAGGTGACAACACTACTATATATATATATATATATATATATATATATATATATATATATATCACTTTATTGCTTGTTTGTTGCTCTCACAACATACATTTATTTAAAAAGAGCCCTGTTCTTTAAAATGGGCTTCATTGATATCCTTTCATTGAGGCCTTTGCCTCTGTCAGCCATTAATCTAACTATCCATCTAGTTTCTGATGTTTCTGTTTTATTTATCAAATCACCCCCTCTTTCATTTGATAAAACCTGTTCCATAATTTGAAACTTAAAAAAGTGGGTCTGCCCACATTCAACTACATGTTTTGCTAGGGCATTTGTCAGTGTGCCCTTCCTTATATGTAACAGGTGCTCACGGATACGAAATCTAAGTTCCCTATTCATTTTTCCCACATGGAAGGATGAACATATTTGACAGACAGCTAAATATATAACATCTTTAGTATTATAATTGGCTTTCACTTTAAATATGTATGTATATTGTGCGTCTGGATGCATAAAATTATTATTCTGTTCAATAAATTGACATTGATTGCACTTGGTACATATTGATGTACCTGTCAAATTTACATTATTTTCTTTTGATTCATGTTTATAACAGAGCATGCTCTTCAATGATTTTTTATTTCTAAACATAAATGTTGGTATTTCACCAATTAAATGTCTTATTTCTGGGTCCTGGGTCAATATCGACCAATACTTCTTAACAGTATCAGTAAGTAAATTACTATTGGTAGCATAATATGTTGGTATCCTTACTGTTTGTTTATTGGCCTTGTCATTTTTACCTTTCTCTTTGGCTCTAGCTGAGTAGTAAGGTTTGCCAAAATCATTTCTAGGTGTAATACTTTCCTTAATAATGTTATTCATCCTTATTGATTCATAGCCCCTGTCATTTAGTATTTCCTTTAAACCTTTTATTTCCATTTCAAAACTTTCCTGCTCTGCTATCAACCTTGATGTTCTAAGGCCTTGCCCCTTCACAATGTTATCAAAAATATATCGTGGATGCATACTAGTTCTGTGAAGAAGTGTATTACTATGACAATCTTTCCTATGAATATTCGTGATAAATTGACCTCTTTCTTTTTGTTCTATACTAACATCTAAAACTGTATAGATACTGTTGAGTATTGCATTTCAAATTTCAACACATTTGTGCTGCTGTTTAACTGTGAGTGGCATAATTCCAGTTGTTCTTCTTTCCCCTTTCACAGCAGGAAAAAGTCATCTACAAATTGTCTATAAAACATGATCTGGTTCCATTTTACTGATATGATATGTTGTTTCTCCCATGTGGCCATCTCCAAGTTCGCACAACTATTTGTGCTTGGTGTGCCCATTGCCACTCCTTCCTTCTGTAAGTACATTGACATATATAGATAGATATAGATATACATATATCAGCACTGGTAGTGTAGGTGTTGGCAACCTTCTCATTAATAGTATCAAGAAGACTACAAAACATAAAACTAGACATAAAAGTCCACATAAGACTTGTTGCACTCTGTAGGGCAAAACCCTGTCTTACCAACCACGCCAGACTAACAACATCTAGATCCCACCTCTTATCCACTCTGTTGTACTGTTCTCAAATATTTACCAACCTATGCAAATCCGATTTGAATATCTTTGAATCCTGCTATAATAAAATAGCTAGGTTTGCTTCACACCTGCCTCACAGATGACATCATTGCACAGATCTTCACTATCTAAACTGGTTAGAGCTCCCTCATGTACTATCCCTTAATGAACTATTTGTTGCTCACACAGTCATTCACAAACCAGATAACTGTCCCGCTCTAACTGACCTTGTCCAACCCTATTCTAAGCTTAGATAAATATTCCACAGAAAAAGGCCAATACTTTAACCATAGGCAAATAAATCTCAACGCCAGTCCATCCAGTTTAGAATGAAGTAAAACAAACTTTAATCTTCCATAGAGCTCAGTTGAACAAGGTTAGCACTTTCATGGCTGTATCTCACCACTTCATCAGACCATAAATGCATTAAGTTGTGGTCCCATATATTATCCTCAACAATTAAGTAGAATGAATCTATAACAATTATTCTATTTAGACTTAAAGCCATACACAACCTTACTAAAATTTCTGATACAGCTTTAAACTATATATTAAGATCTATCTTGGAACATTATAAAAACATAAAAAATATATAAACATAATAGTATAAATATATATATATATATATATATATATATATATATATATATATATATATATATATAAAATCACTTTATTGTTTGTTTGTTGCTCTCACAAAATAAATATATTTAAAAAGAGCCCTGTTCTTTAAAATGGGCTTCATTGGTATCCTTTCATTGAGGCCTTTGCCTCTGTCAGCCTTTAATCTAACTATCTATCTAGTTTCTGATGTTTCCGTTTTATTTATCAAATCACCCCCTCTTTCATTTGATACCTGTTCCATAATTTGAAACTTAAAAAAGTGGGTCTGCCCACATTCAACTACATGTTTTGCTAGGGCATTTGTTAGCGTGCCCTTCCTTATATGTAATAGGTGCTCACGGATATGAAATCTAAGTTCCCTGTTCGTTTTTCCCACATAGAAGGATGAGCATATTTGAAGACAGCTAAATATATAACATCTTTACTGTTACAATTGGCTTTCACTTTAAATATATATGTATACTGTGTGTCTGGATGCACAAAATTATTATTCTGTTCAATAAATTGACATTGATTACACTTGGTACATGTTGATGTACCTGTCAAATTTACATTATTTTCTATTTATTCATATTTATAACAGAGCATCTTCTTCAATGATTTTTTATTTCTAAACATAAATGTTGGTGTTTCACCAATTAACAGTCTTATTTCTGGGTCCTGGGTCAATATCATCCAATACTTCTTAACGGTATCAGTAACTAAATTACTATTGGTAGCATAATATGTTGGTACCCTTACTGTTTGTTTATTGACCTTGTCATTTTTACCTTTCTCTTTGGCTCTAGCTGAGTAGTAAGGTTTGCCAGAATCATTTCTATGTGTAATACTTTCCTTAATAATGCTATTCATCCTTATTGATTCATAGCCCCTGTCATTTAGTATTTCCTTTAAACCTTTTATTTCCATTTCAAACCTTTCCTGCTCTGCTATCAACCTTGATGTTCTAAGGGCTTGCCCCTTCACAATGTTATCAAAAATATATCGTGGATGCATACTAGTTCTGTGAAGAAGTGTATTACTATAACAATCTTTCCTATGAATATTCGTGATAAATTGACCTCTTTCTTTTTGTTCTATACTAACATCTAAAACTGTATAGATACTGTTGAGTATTGCATTTCAAATTTCAACAGATTTGTGCTACTGTTTAACTGTGAGTGGCATAATTCCAGTTGTTCTTGGTTCCCCTTCCACAGCAGGAAAACATCATCTACAAATCGTCTATAAAAGACGATCTGGTTCCATTTTCCTGATATGATATGTTGTTTCTCCCATGTGGCCATCTCCAAGTTCGCACAACTATTTGTGCTTGGTGTGCCCATTGCCACTCCTTCCTTCTGTAAGTACATTTACATATATAGATAGATATAGATATACATATATCAGCACTGGTAGTGTAGGTGTTGGCAAACTTCTCATTAATAGTATCAAGAAGACTCCACAAAACATAAAACTAGACATAAAAAGTCCACATAAGACTTGTTGCTCTCTATAGGTCAAAACCCAGTTTTACCAACCACGCCAGACTAACAACATCTAGATCCCACCTCTTATCCACTCGTTTGTACTGTTCTCAAATATTTGCCAACCTATGCAAATCAGATCTGAATATCTTTGAATCCTGCTATAATAAAATAGCTAGGTTTGCCTCAAACCTGCCTCCCAGATGACATCATTGCACAGCTCTTCACTATCTAAACTGGTTAGAGCTCCCTCATGTACTATCCCTTAATGAACTATTTGTTGCTCACACAGTCATTCACAAACCAGATAACTGTCCCGCTCTAACTGACCTTGTCCAACCCTATTCTAAGCTTAGTTCACTCAGCTAATAAATTATTGCTCAAAGTACTTAAAGCCCATAACTATCATGGAGACTTCTTATACTCCCACAAAACAGCCAAATCTTGGAATTCTCTTCCCCAGCATATTCTGTCCTCCCCTAAAACAGATAATTTCAAACAGTCTCTAAAATAATATCTCTCTCCATTCAATAGCTAAGCTCCTGCTCATCTCCAGTTTAAGTTTTACACACTTGCCTTTCATCGTCCTTATACGCTCATTGGCTGTGCTTCTGCACATTTCCAGGTTAGGTTTTACACAACTGCCTTTCACCGTCCTTATACACTCATTGGCTGTGCTCCTACACATCTCTGGGCTACGTTCTACATACCTGCCTTTCACTGTCCTTATACACTCATTGAATATGTTCCTGCACATCTCCAGGCTAAGTTCTACACACCTGCATTTCACTGTCCTTATACACTCATTGGCTGCGCTCCTGCACATCTCTGGGCTAGGTTCAACACACCTGCCTTTTACTGTCCTTATACACTCATTGGCTATGCTCCTGCTCATCTCCAGGTTAGGTTTTACACACCTGCCTTTCACTGTCCTTATACACTCATTGGCTGTGCTCCTGCACATCTCTGGGCTAAGTTCTACACACTTGCCTTTCACTGTCCTTATACACTCATTGGCTATGTTATTACACATCTCCAGGCTAAGTTCTACACACCTGCCTCTCACTGTCCTTATATGCTTTCTCTCTCTTGGCCTTTTATAGCCTTAGCAATATGATTTCTACCTTCTTATGAGTGATTTTTGCTCTTACTACATAAACATATGAACATATATATATATATATATATATATATATATATATATATATATATATATATATATAAATCATTATTGAATTTGTATTGATGATCTTTACTTGTGTTTATAATAGTGTGATATAACGATTTTGTGTTTATCTGTGTGTAACTTTTTAATCTTTAGTACCTACTCAGTTTGTCATTTTTGCCAGTTATGTATCATGCAACTTTTTGGAGCTTTTCTCCCCGGGTCTCTGCTGAAAAGGGGTCTGTGGCCCAGTCAAACACTACCCTGTAATCAAATGTAAATAAATAAATAAATAAATCAATGAATAATATCCAGTTTTGTAAGCATGTCTAATAAAAACATTACAAACTTTGTTTTAAAGAACAGCCAGCACATAATAGGAATGTGAGGGGAAAGCATTATGACACCATTCTTATGCAATTCCACAGTGCCAGTTTGAATTCTTCATAGACACTTTTAATTAATTTTTACGTAAGCACCCTCATACACTACATGTCCAGTATAAGGTTACTTTACTTCATTGTGACCTTGTTACAGCATGAACCACTGGTTTCCACAATCATCTGCAAGCAGTGGTCAGAGAAGGCCCTAAGGTCAACAGAGACCAGGCTGAAGAACTGGAAGTTGACTGGAGAGAAAGCACAATAGTTTGAGGAATTACTCAGAACTCTAACAACCCCGAGAAGAGGAGGAAATAGGTGGAGTTGAAGAAGAATGGCAGCACCTAAAAAAACATGTATAAGGACTACAGAACAGCTATGTAGATGAGCCAGGCATGGAAATAAGGTATTTAAGAAAAGCTGCTGGTGGAATTCAGAAGTCCACGAAGTCATCAAAAGACAGAAGGCATGCAGGAAAAAGTGGGAAATAGAAAAGATGGTCCAGGCTAGGAAGGAATACTGGTTGATTAACAAAGAGATAAAGAGCTAGGATTGTGTTGATGTGGTTTGTTTTAATTTACATAAATGTATGATTGCTTATGTCATAAGTGATGGTGTAATAAAGATGTTACTTGTTTAAAAAATGGGGTCAGAAATTGAATAATTTATATAATGTTGCTTAGCTTATATGATATATAGCAATATATGAGAAGTATAATGTTTGTTAATGTTAATTTAATAGTTTGATTACTTTGCATAAATGTAAATTTGCCTATGTCACAAGTGATAATTCAATAAATGTGTTTAAAAAAAGAAAGGAGTTGCAATAGCAAAGAACAGGGCATCAGAGGCATTCTACCAGCTTCTGGAAAGTGACTCAGTAGGTGGTACAAAGGAACTATATCAAGTTGCAAGGCAAAGACAGAAAGATAGTCAGACACCTTTCATAAGGGATGCCAGCAACAACCTGCTCACCAGTCCACATGACATCAAAGGCAGATGTAAGGAGTACTTTCAGCAGCTTCCTAATGAAGAAAACCCCACAGTAGCTGTACTTCTCCAAACACACCCTAAAATGAGAGAAGAGGAGGAGCCCACCTTAGAAGAAGTAAGGACAGCACTAATGAAAATGAAGTCAGGGAAAGCAGCAGGGACAGATGAAGTCACAGCAGGTATGATAAAGATGCTGGGTGAGACAAAGGGCAGATGGCTCCTGAGAGTACTCATAGCAGTGAGAACGATGCATCCCAGATGACTGGAGAATAATCATACTCATGCCAGTGTACAAGAACAAAGGGGACATCCACAATTGTGGGCAGTACAGAGGCATCAAACTCCTGTCACAGTCCATGAAAGTTCTGGAGAGGGTGATTAATAAATGGATACACAAAGTACTAGAATGTAAGATGAGAGATGAGCAATTCAGATTCAGATCAGGATGTAGCACAACTGATCCAATGTTTGCAGTGAGACAGGTAGTTGAGAAGAAGCTAGAGATGAGGAAAGAGTCCAATTGAACATTTCTAGATTTGGAGAAAGCATATGACAAGGTCCCAAGAAAGTTGAATTGGGCATTCCTGTTATGATTCAAAGTCCCAGGAATGCTGGTAGAATTAGTACAAGGACCCAGTGACTCAAGTATGAACAGTGTTTGGCCTCATAGAGGGGTTCCCAGTGGGAGAGGGTGTGCTTCAGGGTTCAATTCTGAGCCCACTGCTATTCATACTGGTAAAATAGACTACATTAGCAAACACATTAGAGGGGACAGATCAACAAAGCTACCATATGCAGACAATGTAGCATTACAGGCAAACTCTGAGCAAGGACTTCAGCAAAGGATAGGGGAATGGAATGCAAAACTGAAGGGACATGGGATGAAACTGAGTAGAGATAAGACAATGGTAACGGGAACAAATGGGGGTAATCAGAATAATCTGTCAACTGAGACCGAAGGGAAGGCAGTGGAACAGGTTAACAGCTTCAGATATCTAGGAGTGGTTTAGGAGAAGGGAAGTCTGAATGAGGAGGACAAAGCTAGACTCAAAGGGGCTGCAGCCAACTAGCATAGAGAGGCAGGGGTAGTGTAATACAAAAGAGTGTCCAAGAAGCTGAAAAGTAAGGTGTACAAAACAGTGGTGTGAGCAGTACAACAACCTGAGCAGTAAAGGCAGAGCAGCTGAGGAAGCTAGAGGTGATGGAAATGAAGTGCCTGAGATTGGCGGTAGGTTGCACACTGTGGGACAGAAAAGAAAATGAGGACATCAGAGCAGAACCCAAAGTAACTCCAATTGCAGAAAAGATCAAAGAGAACAGACTATGGTGGTTCTGGTCCATGTACAGAAAAACAGAAGACAATCTGCTGAAGACAATTTGGGATAGACAGGAAGAAGGGAAGTGTAAGAGAAGGTGTCCAGCAAAGAGGTAGACAGATTGTGTGAGAGAAGATCTGTGACAGTCAGGCATGAGTGTCAAAGAAGGCAGGAGTGTGGAGTTGAATCCAGAGAGATGGTGACAGTTAACATGACACCCAACTTCATGTAGAAAATGAGAAAAAGTAATTGATGATGAAGATGATGATTGCGACCTTGCTCTGTGCCCCTGTGATTGCATTACTATATTGTTTTTCATTTCTGCTTTCAGTGTACTGTAAATATTAAATATGCTATGCTTTATAATATTTTCTATTTAAATCTAACAAACTTACTAATGCTCTAATGTATGTAGTTAGACCAACATTTTATGAAATTTCTGCTTGTAATATTATTTTCTGGAGGTTTTCTCCCTAGGCCCGTAATGGAAATAGGCTCTACTACTTAGATTATTCTGGTTAACAAATGCAATAAATAAGCAAAATAGGGGTAAAGAGAGAGATGGAGGAAGTTTGGGGAGGAGAAGATCAGGTGAGATGGGTGAGATGGCAGGGGTGGAGGAATGGCAAAATGTGTACAAGTGGAGTCATCAATAAGAGAAGCCTGATTATGCGAATATGACTTTGCCCTTTGAAAGGAAAATCTTGGATGATGCTACTACTGTGTTACTGTGGTATCTGATCAATATATGAATATGGGACCTGACATTCATGCCACAGACTTTACTTGTAACAATATTGAGATTACCAAGGAACAATACCCACATCACAATAGTACAGCAAACACCAATAAAAAGTATGCACCTTAAGTAAGAAATGACTAGCACACTCTCTACGAGATTAGCTATAAGGATACAGTTGTGTCCGAATGTCTGAAATATTCCATAAAAAATAAGGCATAACACTTGCTCAGCAGAATATTTGTATATGTGCTGCACTACACAACAAAAGGTCATAGTATGAAGTAGCCCAATCGTTTTACTAACAGATTCATGTGCACCATGCTGGAATCCACAGAGTTCCATCTCTTGAGCTTGTTTTTATGCAGGAATCTCAGAAATTATGTTACAACCTGAGAAAACAAGTTGTAGTTGGCTACTGGATGTGTAAAGGGGAAGGAATGCCTTGTGCTAGTATTGTAGTTTTTATAATGGTAAAACTGATTTTAGGAGCCACTAACTCATATGGCAGCATGTCTCCTGCTGATAATACAGGTGAATACACTGAAATATTTTGCCACAGTAGGTTATGGACTCTTCTGGGCAGGGTCTTTGGCGTAGGTGCCTTTTCCATGTCAGGAATTAAAAGGGATGCCTTCTATAACATAAGTGCAAATTGTGACTGCCCTACTATGTGACATTGTGGGTAAGGTGACATACTGTTACCATTCATAGGGATACTGTTGCATCAGGGACAAAATGACCATGAATCATGCCCTACTGATACTATGTAGCACACATGATATGCTTATCAACACAGAAACTGTGAGAACAATACAGACTGGGTGTGCAGATTGATGGCTTTATTTTGGCACAGCTCTCACTGTAAGAAAACACAATGCACAGTACTGACTATAGATGGTACACCTCACCTGGCTCCATAACAACGGTAAACTTTAACTTCAGTCCACCCCCACCCCCCTTTGAGCATAACTGTTTTATAAAATGTACTGCACAATATATGGAGTGTTTTGATTTCTTTATTTACAAAAGTATTGTTATGACATCATCATGAAATGTGTTCAGCTGAAAGGATGAGAACTACACTAGGATATCTGCAGTGTGTGTTATTTATTGTTGGATGCATGTTCATGTCCCCCAGTTCTTCTGTTCTCTGTCTGCTATCCTTGGTTTATAAATGATCTGTTGTACCTACCTCGTCCTTAAATTGGTACCTTTGTACAGAGAATACAGTACTCATTACAAAATCTGATACCATCAGCTGTCACTAACTATTGCATTTATCAATATCAAAATTAAAATTTCACAAATTATAGCTCAATTTTACTCTGACTTTGTGCTGCAGTGAGCCACTGTTAGCCACAATACATGTTTTCTGAGTCATTAATGTTCCTACAATTATTTGTAATCTCTTGTGGTCAGCACTGTGGCCCTCGCTCACATGGTTTTGTTACTGTTCTCAAGTAATTACCATTCAGTAACTGCAACTCAAGGAACATGCTGTGTTTTTGAATCGCATCTGCAGATTACTTGTAAGCTATGTCACAAAAGCCTTTTCAGCTACATAGGGAAGATTAGCAATTCGATTAGGAATGACTCGAGGGTCTCCAGAATGGTATGCATACAAGCATACTGGTTTTCATTACTTTGATCTCACTCTAACTCATTGATATAAATTACCCTTCTTCATGAGAAAGAAAGATAAGCTTCATTTCAGAACATTTTTAGAAATTAAAACTACATTATAGCCTTTCCTGATCGATGACTAGGTAGATTTTAATGACAAAATATCTACATAAATGAAATTCTTTGTCATGCTGTGAATCTTGCATTTAGGACTGGCATTGCTGAAATGACTTATATGTAACATAAGGACAATTGTTAAGGAAGTTGTTATTATAAAATGTTAACAATTTTTTATTTGCTGATGACATATCCCTCAGCTGAAAGCTTAAAGCATGCCCACCCCCAAATAAATTCCACCCACACTCACTTTTCCTTTATTGTTTGGAGACAGCGGTCTTGAAGCTGTGAGCAGATGCATTTTGAATGTGAATGTGCTTACCCTGTGACCTGTCTTTTCTCACCCTTTCCCAAAACCCAGACTGAGCCAGCTCTGGAAAAAAAGAGCCCAGGCTCAGGTTCAGGCTGTATTAAGGAAAATTACTGCTGAAAATGCTTTGTTGTATGGAAACATTATAGTTACATTAGATTCCACTGCCCTTTAACAGCAGTACTAAATTTCTTTTGAAATATGCGTTTGGAGATTATATTAAGATTAATAAAACACTGAAAATTGCTGTGTATGACAGAAATTAGGTTCAAGGGAAAGTATTGTCTGATATAATTTATGCTAACATTATTTGCTGCCTCTTCAGGGTGACTGCTGGAGATGTATAGGCGGCCAAACAAATTGTTACAGCAGATAAATAACTGATTGCTTAATCTGCTGTCTTAAAGTTAATTAAAAATCTACTTATAGTTATAAGCTGCTCTAATATATGTGAGGGGGATTTGATCTTACTGGATAAAGAGACAGTGACATATTTAAACAATGACAAATTCAGATAAAAAAATCAGTCACTGAAACAAAATGCTAAGGTATGCTTAAAAATAGGTAATAAATTGTACTGCATTAAGCTTTAAAATACAAATAGGGTTTGTCTCCTCTGTATTTGCTGAATAAACTAAAGCTCAGTCACTATATCTCCATTGTCCATGTGCAATGAATATTTTATTGTATGTGCCTTTTTTTTACCAAATTGCTGAAGATAAGTGCTGGTATGACAGGGAAAGAATAAGTTTGTAACTTCCTGATTTGCTCAGAAAAGTGTTGCACTTGTAATTCCAGGCACCTTTACAGTATGAGCAGGCACATATGCGTGCGCTTCTTGGCTGATAAAGTTGTCACTTTGGGGGAGTGGTACAGGTAGAGGCTGAAGCATCCCTCTTGTGTTCACTGACATGCTAATACCTGGCAGATAACGGGCCAGCAGCTGCCATGTACGCGTCCAAAACAGCCTTTTTATACATGTGGGAATTTGCATGTGTCAAGAATAAAGCACACGCTAAATCTGTACCTGCTCAAGTGAAAGAAAATCTTAGCAAAAGCCAAAAGAGCACCAGTAGCTGTTTTTACTGATCTGAATCTACAAGAAGGACATTCAAATTCTGTCAAAACCAAAATAAACTTCAGAAATAATGGCCCATGTTTGACTGCACTGTGACATATCTGAGATCTGTGGTCACATACATTACCCACAGGTACCGAGTCAGAGTTGACAATCTCGTGATTCACACCCAGGTCTAGCAAATCAACATTCTTTAAGTGCATTCCATCCACTGCACAATTCTGTGGATATAAACTGTTCAAAAAAAGAATTTAGTCAGCAAAAACATGTTTTTTCTTTAGTGACAGTGATGATCTCAGAGTCTTAATTCAAAAGAAGGGCATGGAAGGTGTTGCACACAGCTCAGATTTGATCTGTCATGATATAGCAATAAATCACACTAAGGCATGGGCATCACAGGGTTTACTCACAGTTAGTGTATTTTAATAATAAGGGTTCCTCCAAAGTTCTAGCCCAGCTGTAAATACTTCATTTATCCTTTCATTTAGACTCATGTCAGAGAAACTTCAAACACAATTCTGTTAACATTGTTAGCCATGTAAAGATAACACTGTGAAATATTTTTGACTTACTTTTAAAGATCTATTGACATTGGAAATAGCAAGAAAGCATTTTTTTGCTCTGTATGTATATGAATCAAAACACATGTTTCTGTGGGATTTTTTTTTTTTTTTTACTTTTAGTCATAGAGCTCAAAGAGCTTGCAGTTAATAGCAGACTGATAAGGATGGTGTGGTAAAAAGTCTAGTTGCAAGGAGACTGAAAACAAGAGAATGGTAAAACAAGTATTATGTTACTGCAGCATGGCATTTTGGGAAATTTAATTTGTTAATCTGGTAGTCAGCTGACTGTAAAATGCAAATGATAGATGTAAATGTTACTACTTGTGTCTTCTTTTTGCTTTTTCCAGTTAGGGGTCACCACAGCGGATCATCTGTCCGCTCATAATTGGCAGCAGAGTTTTACAGTGTCAAGTTGCCAGCCTGGTGCCCAACCTTCCACAGAAGGCACACACACAACTAGGGCCAGTTTTAGAGTATCCAATCCACCTACTGCATGTCTTTGGGAGGAAACCAGAGCACCCGGAGAAAACCCACATGACCACAGGGAGGAAATGCAGACTCCACACAGAAGGCACCCCAGCTGAGGATCAAACTGGAGAACCTCTTGCTCTGAGGCAGCAACGCTAACCGTTGCATCACCGCAGCCACCCTCTACTTGTGCAATGCTATAGAATGTCTGACGTTTTCGAGATATTTTGTAAGTTTTTGTAAGAGTTTAGTAAAAAAAAATGATACAATATGTTTGCTTATTTTCTGATGTAGTTCCCCATTTATGAGGACTGACTCCAAATATATTATTAGGGTAGAATATAAGCTTTCTTATATTGTTTGTATTTAAAAAAATGAATTTCCAAGATGTGTTAGTAAGCTTTTTGAAAAAATGTTTTTCTAAGGGCTATTTGGAGAAGGTTATTTTGCCAGTAAGATTACATTTGATTCTTAGCGTGAAAAACTAAAAATATTTGGGATACACATAAATATATATTGTTTGAATTAAGCTCTAATTTTCCTGAGGTTGTTACTTTTTCTAGGAAGTACTTCCGGAAAATGTTTCAGTATTTCATAAGTATTAAGATTAGTAATACGCTTTAGTCTTTACTGGGGCTTATAGCTTGATGTGAGACATATTTCCTGAAAATGTTTTCATTGTTTGGTTATGTTATAATATTACAAGAGGGGCACACTTCAGAAGGACTTTTAAATTTACAGGAGTTAAGTGTAATATGTTGGCTGCTGTATAAAGACCTCATTTTTAGAAGCCTGACGGGATCCATTACAATTGAAGTGCACACACATTAGGTAGTATGTTTAATTCTGGTTTTGCCTATGGTGGTTCTGTGGTCCTTTTTTAAGTCAATTGTCTACTTCAAGATATGCAAGGTGTAAATGATGCATCATATTGTTTATAGTAATATATGAGACAGGGGGTATATAGGGTGCCTACTGATGGTTACAAATTGTCCTAGCAAAGTATGCCAACTGCGGTATGGAGGTTTCATAGTTGCTACCCTCATAAATTTCATTGGTGTTTTATTCTATAAAACAGTATGATATATTGAATTTGAGTATAATAGCCACAACATAACTGAGACTTACTTTAAATCTATAGAGAACAGTCAACACTTTCCTCATCTCCAGACCAGAAACCAGGATGCCTGGCTAATTAAGCTTACAGATGACCAAAAAGTGAGAGTCATTGTCAGATCCTCTTCTGATACCCAACCCCTTCAAGCAAGAACTCACACATTTAAATACTTTGCGTACTGAATGAAAAATATATATATTGTCCCATTTGGCGGACAACTCCTCCATTCAGCTTACAGCATATCCTTCTTTTAAATAAAAGTGGAGTTAGGGACCTAGGATTGTCGATTGATGATTCCTCCTGCTTCACTAATGATGTGATAACACTAGTTAGAAAACCTTTCTAGTTAGTACAGCTAACTGCCAAGGGAATGTCACCTAGATGTAAAAAAGATCAACATTCCCTTATATTTAGCATTGATAAGGTCAATTATTGAGTACAATGTCCCCTTAAGGATGCCCCTCACCAGACATGTCAAACAACTAGAAAGAATCTAGAGGCTGACAATTAAGATAATCACATGCTTAAAGACTCTGAGCTACCAAGAGAGGCTAGAAGTGCTGCCTCTTTATTCAGTACCTTACTGACTTTTGAGGAGATCTATGCATTCCCTTCCATGAGTGCTGCCCCTTCATTCAGCACCTTACTGACTTTTGAGGAGAAATCTATGCATTCCCTTCCATTAGTGCTGCCCCTTCATTCAGTACCTCACTGATTTTTGAAGAGAAATCTATACATTCCCTTCCACGAGTGTTGCCCCTTTATTCAGTACCTTACTGACTTTTGAGGAGAGATCTATGCATTCCCTTCCATGAGTGCTGCCCCTTCATTCAGTACCTTACTGACTTTTGAAGAGAAATCTATGCATTTCCTTCCATGAGTGCTGCCCCTTTATTCAGTACCTTACTGACTTTTGAGGAGAGATCTATGCATTCCCTTCCATGAGTGCTGCCCCTTCATTCAGTACCTTACTGACTTTTGAGGAGAAATCTATGCATTTCCTTCCATGAGTGCTGCCCCTTTATTCAGTACCTTACTGACTTTTGAGGAGAGGTCTATGCATTCCCTTCCATGCCATTACATACTCAGTTGTTCTGGATCTCCTGTGTCTCAACAGATCTAATAATTCCACAAACAGGAAAATCATGGACTTAACATTTTAGTAGCAGATAAATCAAACATGATGGAGACAAATTCATCACACAGCACCACCCCAACTCTGAATTAGACAGTCCCTGCAAATTAAGCAGTGAAATGCACTGTCACTCTTCAACTGGTACTGCTGCCCAGAAATTCCCCCTGGGCTGGAGTGTTCTAGATCTCCCAGTGAAAGGGGATACAGCCTGAGAATGAGTACTGGGAAGGTGTAAATGGTCATAAAACTCACTTCCCTTGAAATTTCTATGAAGTCTATGAATCCAATGTCATGTTGATAGTTTTATATGTTGGGGAATATGGCAGAAATGAGTTTTATGATTCCTCAGTTATTAAAATTGATATGCTATAATAGGAAACTGTGAGATTGTTGCTTTCTTAAATGTGTGATTTTAATTCTATTGTGTGTGTCACTCTATTGTGACTTGGGAAGATGTTCTGATAGCATTAAAGCTTCATGTTTGATAGATATTTAATAAATTAACTGTCACTAAGTTTTTAATTCAGGATTTTGTGGGCGTGGTATTTAATCTGAGTGCTGGGGGTGATAAGAGAGGTGATGGCTACAATTTTACATTTTGTAATCTCCCATTTTCTTTGCTATTCTAGGCATATAACTGCATGTGATTCATTTAACAGTATTTCATTATTTTAATAGTTTAGGTTCCTCTTTTCTTGTTTTGTATTATGCTAGGCAGGCTGAAAGGTGAATCCCCAGTTATAAAGAGGATTTCCCAGGGTCATGTTTCAATGGCTCACTGTAACATAATGTGTTTCAGAGCAAGTTTTAAAATAGTAGCGTCACACCAAACTTGTGTCATCTTTATGTTTTATGGCACATATGTTAAATGTTACACAAGCTAAATGGCTTGAGATATTTGGACTGTGTTACTAAAGGTGAAAGGATGATGTAACTATATGTGCAACATGATGCTTAAGTGAGAACTACAGCATGATGCAGTAGGAATGGCAGTGATTATGTTGGTGACGTGCTAATGCACTGTTGTCTCAAGATCACATATCAGAATTAGGGGATATATAGCCAAGGGATTCCAGGGTCATTCCCAGTGCTCAGATCTAGCCTACAACCTGTTCTACTATTTGTATAAAGGATAATAAGAATAAGGGTATTGCTCCAAGTGGAGGGAGGAGGTCCAAATAGCAGATGCAGATTATGGACAGCATTCACCACGATCACAGATGTGCTGACAGATGTCATAGTTATTACCCATTTCACTAGCTTACTGAATTAAGAAATGCTATTTTTTATTTCAGTATTTTTTGTCAAGTGTGATAGGGATATGGTTTTGAGGTGTGATTTGGTGAACTAATTTGAGGTATGTTTTGAATTGATTCATATTGTGTACATTTATGTAAATTAGTTCATATGTTGAACTTTTTTTGTAAAGTTTATCTTCTGATTAATAAAATTTGTTTTGTTTTAAAAAGGGTTAACTGTTCAATGACAAGCTAACAGGAGTTGGCATCCAAAATCAGTTTTGTTAGTTATGGCCTTTCTGATGAAATTGTGAGTGTAAAGGAAAATAATATGAACTTAGAGAAATGAAAGTGTGAGAATTGTCATGATTATATTAAAAAATAATGAATTTAATAAAGCCTGCATGCTTTTTTTTTCTGTGTAGGCATTGTGCCATGCTGCTAACACAGGCACGGACATTTTTAGATCCAGTAAGCACTGCTGAGCAGCGCATCTAACATGGAAACTTCTGTGGCATGCAAATATCCTCATAAGCAGGTGAATCTCATGTAAATGAGGCAGGTGATCCAGCAAGCAGATAGGCAGCCCTGCAGACCCCATGTCAGTGTCCATAGTGTACACAGAAAAATTCTGTGTACAGGACTTTGAAAAGACAAAAGGGGCTGTAAAATGCAGATAGATGGACTGGATGGCATAACATTTACATGTATGAATGAAACTATCCTCTGTGAGTCTCACAAGTTACATTAAATCTATTAAAATAAATATTTTTTAATAATTTGGTTATGTTTGTGTGACGCTGCTGTGCGCAAACATGCCTTATATATAAAAAATGTGGAAAACTCAAAATGAATATAATGAGACAGAAATGTATTACAGAACCCTGCATTAGTGCTGTTTCTAATGTGGCAGGGATTGGAAGCATGTAATGTCCAGGGTGCGAGCACGGAACCCTATGCAAATGAGGTGGAGTTTCTGAATAGCATAATAGGTTAACCGTGTCCGCAGATCCCTTCGATGTAGGCAGAGAACCATGTTGATATCCACAGAAGAAGCAGCTAACATCAGGAGAGGGTGTGTCCACTAACTGCTGAGCTGATTGCAGCACGGTTGCTCCTGTTTGTGCACCATGCCACTGTGCTGAGCGTGCAAGTCTGGGGAAGTGTAAACTTATTTCTAAGCTTTGTTTAACTATGAGGCACATGTTTCACTGTGTTTGTGTGGCATGCCATTGTGCTGAGCGTGGAGGTCAGGGTTTGTGTGCACTGATGTCTAAGCTTTGTTTAGTAATGCGGCATGGGTTTCCATGTGTTTGCACAGTGCACCTCTGTGCTGAGAGTATCTAAAAGGCCAATGATGTATTAAGTACTGTTGATCCTTGATTAACTTAAACTAGGGCCATTAAATGAAGTTAATAATGTACTAGGCAGGTGCAATGCATCATAGGTAGGTGCAATGCACCATAGGTGTGATGAATGACTCCTCTCTGTCTAGCGACCTGTGTGGCTCAGTGGACTAGGGAAGCTAGCATGGGTGATGGTGCTGATGGCTCTATTCTGGAATTATTCACATCTTTTGCATGTGAAGTGGTACTATGTTGGTGTTTTCACAGAATTGCACAGGCAGCACCTAGAGTAGAGCACTATAAAGTATGCATACACCCTACAATCTGATTTTTCCACATACTCTGCACCATTGGACTACAGACTTGGGAATTTTAACTGAAAAATGCTAAGGGCTGCTGCAGGCCTGCTACATCTGTATGTGCTTGATGCTGAAAGCAATGCTGTTGTTGCTGACAATAGGCATAGGCAGAGAAGGAGAACAGTGTTTAGGACCAGGGTAACCCTCCAGGAGCTACATGAGCTGGAGCTTGTAGAACACTACAAGGTGGACAGGGACATACTACAAGAACTCTCTGAGCTCTGCCATCCTAAAATCAGACCCAGAGCCAACAGAGAGGAACCCATCCCAGTGGAAACAAAGGTATATGTAGCCCTTAGGATAATAACCACAGGTACTTTCCAAAGACCAACTGGGGACATGATGGGGGTCTCACAGGCATCAGCATTCAGGGTACTCCACCAGTTCCTGAATGCCATGCTACCACATGCCAGTGAGCACATTTATTTCCCCCCTCACCCTTGAGGCAATGACCAGCAATATGCAACACTTCAGTTGTGTAGTACACTACCCTGAGGTACTGGGTGCCATAGATTGCACCCATGTACACATCAAAGCATCACCAGGTGAGGAGGGTAGAATCTATGTCAATTGCAAGGGGTATCACTCCATCAACTGCCAGGTCATGTGCAATGCCCAGGGAATTATCATGAATGTGTGTACTAGCAACCCTGGCAGCTATCACTACTCCCACCCTTAAAATTGCATAAACAGTAAGTTATCAATGGTATAATAGTGGACCAGGCAATCTCAGGGGTGTAACATAGCTATTGCTCACACATTTTATGTCTCTCTTTAGACAGGATAACATTGTACATATTTCTGCTGTAGATTGTGTGATGAATGACTCCTCTCTGTCTAGCGACCTGTGTGGCTCAGTGGACTATGGAAGCTAGCATGGGTGATGGTGCTGATGGCTCTAATCTGGAATTATTTACATCTTTTGCATGTGAAGTGGTACTATGTTGGTGTTTTCACAGAATGTCATATCACTCAACTTCTTAGTGCAAGAAATCTGGACAAAGCCAGAAAGATTGGGTGTGGGGGGGGGGGCAAAGGCCCAAACATAAGGACAGAATTGAAATAATAGTCACATAAACCTAGACAGTTGATGTAATAAAAGTTGTGGCATTATCACATATTTTCTGAAGGATATAAAGTCTGAAATGCAACTGTTTGTCTGTAGTTAGTAGAATGTATTGATGCTAACATTCAATACAGCACCGGAAGACTGCAAATGTATGAGGAACAGACCAAACATATGAGGCACAACTCTAGAAATTCTGTGGAAATCAGGTGAGTTGATAGGTATGCAGACTGTCAGTCTGTTGGTGGTGTAAGACTATTAACCTCAGTCACATATTAACTACAGCAGACAGCTGGGGAATGCCGTGGACATGTTGAGTAAAGTGCAGTAGTGCAGAAACAGGGGCTGACGTTAATGTCTGTAACAACTCAGATGGTGTAGTGGTATATTGCTGTGATTGTAGTGCACATGGTTCTGTGTTCAAGACTTGGCAGGGCTGATTATTTTAGTCTATACTGACTAAGATGAGCGGAGAAGGGGCGCTGACCACAATTCTGACTTGTGATATATAATAAGTATCCTGTTTTTTTTTTTTTGCTTATTTTTACTAGTTATTGCTTATTCTAGCCATTTATAACACCTTTTTATTGTCTGCTGCATACTATTTTACTGTATTGTATTGCTATAAACTAATCTGCATGGTTGTACTAAAATTTCTTGCCTTACAAGGCCTGATAAATAAGGTTTTTACTGTCACGCTGTTTGTAAAGCTTTTTTAGCTAGTTTCACTGTGTGATAGGTATTAAGCATCTGTTTGTTTGTTCTGTTTTCCTGCCAAGGAGTGTATCATATTACTGATTTCTTTGCAGTTAAAAGCATTCTCTAGAGTCTCCTTGCTCATTTATCTGTTTAAAACTTTCATTTAGTGGCTCACTGCTGTTTTTCTGCTGTGATAAACATTTCTGCAGTGCTTTCTGCCTAAAATAGTGCAGCTAGTAGCTATAGCACAGCCCAGTTCAGGTTTGCTGTCTCTGCGGCGTAGTTGTTTACTTGCAGTGTTTGCTGTAATGAGCACATGTTCCAGGCCATCTTGGCTTAGCAGAAGCCTTTCTTCTTCAACTTTACTGAGAGTAATTGTTGTTGATTGGCTGCTGGCTGGTAGAGGTTGGCTGGTCTAGAGCTTGGAGTAAGCACTCATTAGTGCTTTTGAGCTTTTTTAAGTTGTTTCAGGTTGTACATCTTGGTATTTGAGCCCTAACTTTGAGACAATTTCTGTCTGCACAGACTGAGCTGAGTGGAGGAGGGGGCACTGACTACAACTCTGATCTGTGATATATAACAGTAAGTATCCTGAGTTTCTTTGCTTATTTTTACTAGTTATTGCTTATTCTAGCCATTTATAGCACTTCTTATTGTCTGCTGCATACTCTTTACTTATTTCATTGCTATAAACTAATCTGCATAGCTGTAATAAAATTGTCTGCCGTACAGGGCCTGATAAATAAGATTTTTACTGTCACACTGTTTGTAAAGCTTTTTTAGCTAGTTTCAATGTGTGAAAGGTATTAACTGGAAATTTTCTCCATTTGTTAAGCATCTGTTTGTTTGTTCCAATTTCCTGCCAAGGAGTGTATCATATAACTTATTTATTTGCAGTTAAAAACATTCTCTAGTGTCTCCTTGCTTCTTTATCTGTTTAAAACTGTCATTTAGTGGCTCACTTCTGTTTTTCTGCTGTGATAAACATTTCTGTAGTGTTTTCTGCCTAAAATTCCCTATTGGTATCTTGTTCTTATACTTGGTGGCTTTGCAGTTGCCCACCCCTATGTAAATTTGCTCTGGGACACTCCTCCCAGTCTAGTGTCATTAGCTCATTCTACCTAATACAGAGAGAACAATTGAGAAGGCCAACCACTTAGTTTCTTAACCTTGAATTATCTTCTGTTCCTCCTTTCTCCCTTTCCACTTTACAAAAATAAACCACTTTGCTAGAATCTACCATTGCTAGAATTGGCTTGTGTTATGACTGAGAGTGCTTCTCAAAGAAACTGTAAATATAGAGCTGATATGTATATTTTTTGGCACGTTTTAACTGTTCAGAGTTCTGCACTGCCTTAATTTTTGTTGATTAAATTATTTATATATTTGCTGGCATTGTTTTCTGATACTCGAAGTCCCTCCATCTCGATTTTTTCATAATTTACTGTCTTCTGCACTTGTTTTTAGTCATTTTTTAATTTAATTGCATTTATTTAAACTGCATTTGCTTTAATATTGCTACACACTCAAATGTGCTAGCTTGCATTGCATTTTAATTGTTTTACTGCTTTTTTAGCTGCTTTTCTGTAAAAAAACAGAGTTCTAAGCTTGTTTCCTGCCTTTCCTGTAACTAGTCTAGCCCAGATACAGATTTGCTGTATCCAGGACTGTTTGTAAGCTTTTGAGTCCCCCAAGCCTTTCTGTGTTGGAGGGAAGCCTTCTAGCTTATCAGTGGGAGTGGTAAGCACTAGGTAGCCTTTCTACCACAAGAGGAGTGGTTTCTGGCCTAAAAATTGTAGTTTAATTGCCATTTGGGCAGTTTTTTCATCCCTTTCAACTTTCTGGTTTAAAAGCCCATTGTTGCACTTGTTTCCCACCTTTCCTGTGACTAGTCTAGTCCAGATACAGATTTGCTGTATCCAGGACTGTTTGTAAGCTTCTGAGCCCCCTCAAGCCTTTCTGTGTTGGAAGGAAGCCTTCTAGCTTATCAGAAGGAGTGGTAAGCACTAGATAGCCTATCTGCCACAAGAGGAGTGGTTCCTGGCCCAGAAATTGTAGTTTATTGGCTGTTTCAGCAGTTTCTCCATCCCTTTCAACTTTCTGGTTTAAAAGCCCGTATTTGCATGGGTTTGCACTTGTTTAAGCTCTGCACTGCAGCACTGAGCTGAGGCAAACTATAGTCTGCTCTGCAATTGTTTCCCATAGATCGTACTAGTTCTTTCTCTCTTGCACTTCAAATAGCCTAATCGCTTTACACTTCAACATGTTTTTGTAGCAATTATTGTAGCACACCTAAGTGCCATCAGCACTAGTTGTTCTTCATGGAAATAGCTCCAGTACTTATAATTATGACCACCACTCCTGGCATGATTAAAGGGCAGTTCCCTGTGCTTTCTCCTATTAACCTGGTGCACTTGTACATTCTGAGGCAATGCAGCAACTGCCTCATGTACACAGACAACCCTCTCCTCTTACCTCCCAACACTCAGACTTGTGAGAGATGCACTTATATCACCAAATTGGAAGCTATGCATTCTCCAGCCAAGACCAGACTACCTGGTCAAGAGGAGAAGGTCAACACCTGCACCACACCATATAGAACACATAGCCCTTCAGAATACCCACTATTACAGCTCTCACATAAAAACACAAACCACACACCTACCTTTGCGGAGGCTCTCAATAGAAATTTACCCAAACAGCAGAGACCTCCAAGACAGAAATGCACTTGAACACGATAACGCAGCACAAACTGCATGACACATAGCTCACCTCCATAGTGTGCCCCTCAACCTAAGCCTCTAAGGCTAAACACCTTGCCCAATACACTAATCATAGGTGACTCAATAGTGAGGCACACAGATGCCCCACTCACTAGGTTGAATAAGGAGAAGTTAACAGTCAGCTGTTTATGAGGTGCCAGAATCCAACACATAACACATGCACTCAGGCCACTCCACAACAAATACAAGTATGACTCTGTCATTGTCCATGTGGGTGTGAATGACCTGAGATGCACCTCCCTGGACTCCATGAAAAGCAACATGGTGGAGCTCTCAAATTATGTGGCCCAGGCAGGTATGACACTAGCCCTGAGCAGTATCCTATCATCATTCAGAATGATACTGCAGTACAAACAAAAAATGATTGACTTCAACAATTGACTAAGTTTCTGGTGTCATTCTAAAGAAATCCAGTATCTGTCTGCTTGTGATGACATGACTGACAGACCTTGATGCTTTGCCAGAGATGGCCTGTATCTGTCACTGCTGTGTTTCTGGGTACTGGCTAAGACTCTTGCCACGCCGATAGTGCCTTTTTTAGTATTAGGCGGTGTTCCAAAGACCAAATTACCACCATAAAAGCTATAAATAAATGCAATCTGAGGGGCATACTACTCAACGCTAGAAGTCTAAATCTCAAGATGCACTCACTGGAAGCACTCCTCAAAATGGAGAACATCAAGATTTGTGCTGTAATGGAGACCTGGTTTAAAGCAGCAGAAAGCACTTGTGCACTGCCAGGTTATAACTTATTCCAAACCTTTTGGCTGTGAAACATGGGCCGAAGCTCCAAAGGCAGTGGTGTCTCCATATTCATAAAAGATATGTACACCTCCAGACTAGTAGCCCAACATAACACATCTGAGATACTTCAGATACAACTAACATTGGGTCGGACGATGAGCCAGGTCATAGCCTGCTATAGATCCCCAACCATGTCCGAGACTCTCACTCCACATTCCTAAGCACCCTGGAATCTATCAAGGTCCAACCCAACACTCTCTTACTAGGAGACTTCAAATACCCCTCCATCAACTGGGAAAACTACTCAAGGACCAATACACTGACCCAACACTTCCTGGAATTCATCAAGTCCAATGCCCTGGACCAACTCATTCTGACTCCCCACTAGAGGAAGCAACATCCTTGACCTGGTTATTATTAACATGGGTGACTGTTGCTCTACAACAATAGCCAATTCCTCCCTGGTTAGTTCCGACCATAAACTAATCACCGTGGGAATCCAGATCTCACCCACACCCCCCGCAAAGGTAACCACCTTGAAAAACTTCTCCAAAGCTGACTTTGGACTCCTAAAACCAGAGATGGCAAACTTCACGGCACCCATGCTAATGGAAAAGAGCTGCATGACTGCCGAATCATACACCAATGCACTGTATAAACATGTACTCAAATGCATGGAACTAGCCATACCCAACAGAATCAAGACAGTCTCCTCCTAAAAAAGGAAGCCAATCTGGTGATTCCCTGCCAATAATAAACCCTACAACAGAAGGAAGAAACTGTTGCAGAAAAAGGTGAATCCCAAGACTGGATAAACTCCCTTATTAGCCTCAACAAAAAGTTGAGATCCCTCATCAAATCCACTAAAGCCAGCTATGAAGGCAGAATTGTGACAGATACTAAAAACAATCACAAAGCCTTCTATAGCTATATCAAGAACCTCCATGGAAATACCCCGGATTTGCTCTGAGATACTGCACAATAGTACCTCCTATACTCGGCCAACAGATATTGCCAACATACTGGCTGACAGTTTCAGTGCCAGCTTTACCCCTGTCTCCCCCCAAAGGACCAATCACAATACTCGAAGAACGTCAGGCACCCAGCATTACTGCAGCACAGGTTAAAGCTGCATTGTTTTAGGCCAAGAATACAGCTTCCATGGGACCTGATAATATCCCTGGTTGTGTTTTACATGAAGTACAAAGCAAACTGGCACCACATCTGTGTGCCCTGTTCAGTCACAGCCTCACCTCAGGCTGTGTCCCAACCAAATGGCGTACTGCTACAGTTATCCATCTCCATAAAGGGGGAGCAACTACAGACCCAGGGAATTATTGCCCCATTAGCCTGATGAGTCTGATATGTAAAGCTATGGAGCTCATCATCATGGACTTGATTAACAAAGATATAGGAAATCTCCAAACTTTAGACCCCACACAGTTTGGCTTTGTGAAAGGCAGATCATGCCTACTCAACATGGTTGACTTCTTTGAGTCAGTTACCAGGGCTGTGGATGAAGGTAAGTTAGTGCATACAGCCTACCTCGATCTGGCCAAGGCCTTTGATATGATTCCTCACTCTGGAATTATTGATAAACTCATCAACCCCTATATCACTAGGTGGGTTGCAAAATAGCTCACAGATAGAACACACAGTGTGAAAGTAGTGGACTTCAAGTCAGACTGCCGACCAGTCACGAGTGGAGTCCCACAGGCATTGGTCTTGGGTCTTCTTCTGTTCGGCATCTACTTCTGAGAAGTTCAGGCCAACACAAATGGACTCTGGCTAACCATGTTTGCAGACGACTGCAAGCTGTGAGCCATTATTAACTCCCCAAGTGATGCAGACATCCTACAGAAAGGCCTCACTGAGACCAATGACTGGTGTCGAAACCATGGCCTTAAGTTTAACACCAAAAAAATGCGTTGTCATCCCCTTTAATAAAAACTCAGTTCCCACTAATTACAACATTGATGGGAGCCCACTGAACACTGAAGGCATTATAAGAGATCTGGGGACGCAGGTTGACAGCAACCTCTCCTTCGACTATCACATTGCCACTGTCATCAGAAAGTCCTTCTATGTGGCACATCTCATTACCAAGGGTTTTGCATCCAGGAAGAAAGAGGTCATTGTCTCTCTCTACTCTCAACATCAGTCTCAACTAACTATATTAAATCTCTTCTCTCTAAACTCAAACTCTGCTCCTCCTCAGCTGATAATCTACCTTCTTACTTCCTACAGATTGCTGCTGAACCTCTAGTCTATCCTGTATCCATCCTGATCAACAGATCTATCTCTGAATCATATGTTCTAGCAATATGGAAAACATTCTATACATTACCTATACATAAAGGAGGTAATTTGTCTGATATATCTAACTTCAGACCAATTGCTATACTGTCTCCCCTCTCCAAGATTCTTGAGAAATGCATCCACAAGCAGACAATGCAGTACCTTCTCCAACAGAACCTTCTAACACGCACACAACACAGTTTTTGCCTAAACACAGTACTACAACTGCACTAATATCCTTCATCAATACTGCATCACTGGCTCATGACAATAATAAACTAGTTTCATGTCTGTTCCTTGACCTGTGCAAAGCCTTTGACACTGTCTCCCATCCCCTCATCCTAGACAAACTCTCATTTAAGTTTCTCTCCACCCACAGTATCCTGGTTTTCTAGCTATCTCTCAAATCACCAGCAAGCTGTTAAATTGCACTCTGCTCTATCCCTCCCCCTAATCGTCCCAATGGGTGTCCCCCAATGATCCTTACTTGGGCCACTTCTCTTTAATATTTTCACCAACCTACTTTACACTTCTTGTCCCAACTCTACACTTGTTCAATATGCAGATGAATCAACAGTCATCACCATTGCTGACAATCCATCTGACCTCCACTCCACTACCCAGGCATTATTCAACACCATAGAGACATAGCTTTGTGATAACAAATTAATTCTCAACCCTAAGAAAACTAAGCTCGTACTCTTCCTCCCAAAAAACCTCATCCATCTCAAAACTACATTTTCCATCCTATCAAGCAATAGCACTATCATTACTGCTGACACTAGCACTAAACTGCTAGGAGTCATAATAGACGATGAGCTTAAATTTGATCTCCAAGTCACTACCTCTATCAAAAAGACTCACCAGAAACTTGGACTCCTTTACCGTAACAAAAGACATCTAACCAATACAGCCAGAATAACTCTCGCCCATGCATTTTTTCTTCCCACCCTTCTCTATAGCTGTCAAATATTCACAAATCTTAATACCACACTCATAACTAAACTCGAAACTACCTATAAGGTTGCTAGATTTGCTGCAAATCAAACCTACAAGTCAAACCATTGTCTATCCCTTAAATTATTGGACTGGTTCGAATTTCCTTATTTGCTGCTACTACATCAACTGCAAATTATCCATTCCATCCTCTAGCTACCATCTTTCTGCCCTAGCCTTCTATCTATTATATCTAAATATTCCCCAACGAGGACACTACACAGCTCAGACCAGGACTTCCTACAGATACATAAACCCAAAACCAAAACTGGGTGTTTAGTCTATACCTATAACCCAGCTGCAACATAGAACCAACTACCCCTAGAAAACAGGACACTTGACCAAACCAAGCATTTCAAACTAGCCACTCGGAGATACCTATCAAATAAATGGTCCTGCCACTGTAGTCATCCCCCCTAAAACTACCCAACCTTAGCTTCTCTTCCTCCTCCTTCCACTCTCCTCCACTGTCTAACTTAATAAACATCTACCGTTCCATCTCTATGCTTAACCACTTCATCCCCTTACTACTCCTCCTGTACCTGAACTGCAAATAACCACTTCGGAATTATGAACACTGTATTCCTTTCATGACATTGTACCTAAGATTTTGCAGTATGGTTTCTGTCATTGTACCCAACTGCTTTCTGAATGATTTATTGCATATGTTCTTTTTTTGTGGTATGATTCCTGACATTGTACCCAACTGTTTTTCTGTATGATGTAATGTAAATGTTATCTCTCTAACTACTTGTTTAGCTGCTAATGAAAATGTCTTTACTGTATGTATGTAAAATATAAATACTCACTGCGGAGCTTTTCTCCTCGGGTCTCCACTGAAAATGAACTAAACGCTCAGCTGGACTAACCCGGTTAACAAATGTAAAATAAATAAATAAAATAATAAATAAAATTTCCTCATTAGACCAATCATCGAATATAATGCCTCATTTGGCATGTACCTCACTAGACATCTGTAACAGCTGGAGAGGCCACAGAAGAACCTCACAAAGAGGATCCTAGACATTAAACATATGTCCTACAATGGACAGATTCAAAAGACTCCAGCTATTCTCTGTCTCATATCGCCTACTTAGAGGCGATCTCTGCTTGACTTACAAAGCCATGTCCGACCCAGCTCTGTTAGAAATGCTACATCGAAAGAAATCCCAGTCCCATCCGCACCACATGCTCCAGAGACCTCAACCTCATTGCCACAATCAACAGAACATGCTGGAGGGACAGGTTCCTCACCCAGAGACTGCCCATGCTCTGGAATAGACTTCCCATACATGTCAAGCAGAGCACCTCGCTGACCCTCTTCAAAAGAAATCTTGATGAGTGGATGGGTAATAGAAAGTTCACCCTGGGGATCTGTCCAATGGCTATACTTGATAGAGGTACTGGGAACTAATGTTGGGTGGCACGATGCCAGGACATCTCTATGGGCTAGGCTTGTAAAGGCTCCAAGGCCATTAGCCTAGTACACAACTATGAACCTATGCACCTATAACACACAAAATCCTGGACTGGAGTACAGGTAGGTGTGGCCTGAAGTCATATTATAAGTACTGACAGTACCACTGGGCGTGCCCTTACACTTAAGATGCAAATATCAGGCACAATGACCAACACAGGAGTTTATTAAACACACAGAATCCAAAACAAACCTTACAATTAAATGCTTAACTTTATCACCACATTTTTCATTCACAATAGAACGTCATCAGAGTAACTAAGCCACAGTAATTATTTAATGTATTTTATTCAAAGTAAAGAAGTTTCAATACATATATATTTTAATATTTTTACAATTTTTACAATTCAGAAAAGTGATTTTTATTATTAAAATTGCATTTATATTTATATTTAATATATATTTATTATGATTGATACACAAATATTTGGTTCTTACAGTTTTCACAAGTATTGTATTTTTATTGTTAATAGGTGTTTATTTGATAATGAGCTTAATTAGATAGGATATATAGGGCATGATGGCATTCATTGGCTTACTTAATCTGTTGAAGTTCTATTGTGAAAGAAAAATGCGGTGATAAAGTTAAGCATTTAATTGCAAGGTTCATTTTGCATTCTGTGTGTTTAATAAACTCCTGTGTTGGTTTATAACTTTATGGTGGTCCTCGTGCCTGATTTTCGTATCTCAAGTTGGTTGGAGCCTTTGACTCTCTACTTGGGCACAGATTTCCTTGAATTAT